>NW_018164765.1:821-1762 GCF_001263595.1 Phalaenopsis equestris | reverse complement strand
GAGGACCCTGATGGACATCCTCTACTTATTCCTCCATCTCGCTCGCTATTGTCGCGACGATGTCAGATATTTCAGGCATTGGTTTTACTTCCTGCCCTGCAGGCTCACTGAACTGTATCGGTGCAGCGACCTTATGTACCCATACCCTCTTCTTTTTCGACGATGATGTCTGAGGATGGGGCGTCTTAGTAGAAACATCGGTATGCTGTGGAAAAGTATGCTCCCTGTGGTGGAGATCGGCTACAGTGTCAGGTAATCGATTTGTCTTTATCTCTGGGATTGTAGGAACGACAGGTAAGATCTTCGGACCTAGTCTCAACTTAACTGGTCGACGGCCTGTGGTTCTTGTGGTGGTACGATTGGTGGTGACTATAGTAGTATCAAATCGGTTTCCCAAACGGGACCAGATGGGAATACGGGTAGGTGACTATTCAGTCGACTTGTGAGACTTTTTAACAGACTTAACATCCTTCAAAATTTCTTTCTTCATATGAGGGGAAATTGCATGTCCCACTCGCTTAAGTAACTCACTAACAGAACATCCTTCTTAGTAGTAAGCCTTCTGAAGACTGCACTAACTCAGGTGATGGGAATGAATTTATTTCCCTCCTCACTGTGTCCACGGAGTGATGGTAATGCGACAGCAATCTTCTGGATACTCTCATATCCATGAGTATCTGTCAGAGGATGGAATCTAATCCCTCGTTGGAGTGCATAAATTTATGGTAACACCTCTTCAATTCGATGAGGCTCCTCTTCAACGGGTGATTTTTTAGGAGTCTGGGCTTTGATGGCTCTCCAAACTCTTTTATTGTGGTTCCTCCTTTAAGTCTGGATCAGTGGTACAGTCCTTAAGCTTGACCCGATTTCAAACACGGGTGGTGGGAAATTTAATCCCTCAATCGGATCTTCAACAATCATCACTTCCTTCCCCTTAACAG
>NW_018164765.1:0-721 GCF_001263595.1 Phalaenopsis equestris | reverse complement strand
CACACTAAGAGGTTCAGGTTTGAAAACCACTGGGCCGACGAGCTTGACTTTCTTGATGTGGTTCGTGAAGCCTGGAGCGTGGGTGCAACTGGGGACCCCATGATTCGTTTCTCCAAAAAGCTGAAATCGGTGAAGGCAGCTTTGAAGCCATGGAGTAGGCAGAGATTTGGTCATCTCTCAGCAGAGCAAATTCATGATGCGGAAGCCTGCGGCCCTTGCATCCATCCAGGATCAGAGAATGCATGATCCTCTGAACCCGGAACTCATTCTGCGGGAGAAGGCTCAATGTGGTATCTATAAGAAGCTGATTAATGCTAAGGCATTAGAAACAACAATCTCGAATAAATTGGTTGCACCTGGATGACAGTGGTACTAGATTCTTTCACTTGGCTGTTCAGAGCAGAGCTTCTATGAATTCGATTACGGAGATTGAGATGACAAATGGGTGTACCACTTCTGATCAAGCGCTGATTAGAGACGATGCTATCAAAGACTTCAGGGATCTCCTTAATAGCAAAAAACCTTTTTTCCTCTAAATTGACTGAACATGAGGTGCGTAGCACTTTTGTTCAGGACTTCAGTTTGCATGAGCTTCAGCAGGTTGTGTTCACTGCCAATCCGAAGAAGGCTCCAGTTGTCGATGGCTTTTATGCAAAGTTTTCTCAAGTGGCCTGGCCTATCATTGCTGAGGCTGGCTTTGAGGAAGATTAGAAAGCTGCTG
>NW_018164764.1:179779-180007 GCF_001263595.1 Phalaenopsis equestris | reverse complement strand
TTCAATTTGCTTATCTGTCACTAATAGATAATTGACATAAGTAGATAATTTGGATAGCTAGTAAATAACTAATGATAGAAAGTTGGGTTTAATTGTGATATTCAATATATAAGAAAACATCCTTCTCCTTGTCAAGAAATTATAGTGAATGGATAAAATGAATTAGTTAAATTTATATTGTGCCAAATAGGAGCATACCTATTCTTTACCCTTTGGTCCAGGCATAAA
>NW_018164764.1:179029-179631 GCF_001263595.1 Phalaenopsis equestris | reverse complement strand
ACCTCCCTGAATCTTGGATGTAATCTTCACTTTATTTGTAAAACTCAACATATTTTAACAAATCAATTGGTCAGATTGAAAGTAAATTAAGATCAAAGTGAAAAGATCATCATAATTTCTTAAATATTTTTATGGCTTCACCAATTCAAATCACCATTTCATAAATCTTGAGACAAGGAGAAAGACAGAGAAAACTATTCAGAACACATGGGGAAAGCACAACAAAACTCGAAATTCATATATAAAATCAAAGTCATACAAACTATAACAAATAAATAACTTATCTCTAAATTTCTCCCCAAGAACACTCCTCGAAGTTCCTCTTAATCACTTCCTTTCTTTACAACACACGAAATTCCTCTCAAAGTAGCAAGGAGGAAGAAATCTCTCACTTTCCCTCCACTCTTACAATTTCTCGAAGAATTCCTCACAGTTACACGCTCTAGAAAGCTCTCTACACACTAATAGAACCTTTCTAACCTCTATGACTCTTCTATTTTCGGCCAAAATCTTCTCTTTAAAGATGTGGATGAGTTTTCCCAAGAGTTGCTTATGCACCCCTCTAAAATCCGACCTTATCCAACCTTATCCATTGTACAAGT
>NW_018164764.1:170342-178995 GCF_001263595.1 Phalaenopsis equestris | reverse complement strand
GTTCCCGCCGTCTCCGGCCTTCCAGAAAATTTGTCCTTTAGACTCGGGAAAAGCTCGCTGTCGGTGGCGTCAATGGCGCAGTCGGCGCCCTAGTGCAAATCTCCACATTTTGGTCCTTTTTGCTCCAAATTTGCTCCTTTTTGCATCTTTTTGCTCCATTGACCTTAATTTATCATTCCTGCAACAAAATATCAAAAATATCTTTCATTAAAGTGCAATATCATTAAAAACAGTATAAAAGAGGTACGAAAATCTCAACATATTTTCTTTTGGTCATATACACAAGAAAGTAAGTCATTGTTTCTGTACATGAAATTAAGTCATTGTTTCTGTACATATAAAAATATGTCAACACAAATCTCAAATCAAATGAACGACTTAGGAAGTAGATGCAGACGATCAAACATAGCCTAAAACAATCATTTAAAATTAAGTCGTTGTTTCTGTACATATAAAAATATGTCAACACAATTCTCAAATCAAATGAACGACTTAGGAAGTAAATGCAGACGATCAAACATAGCCTAAAACAATCATTTTTGGATGAATGTTGGCAAGAGAAGTACCTTGTTTGAACGACCGACATAAGGCACCAGAAGAAGCTTCTGTAGGGTAATAATCAACCTTCAGGACGATCAATGGGGGCCCTCTTTCGGACTTGATATCGATCGAGTCAAAGCATAACAGACGATCATCAACTCTCATCGATCAAATTGGCCCCTAGTCTTATTGTATGCAAATAAATGTAATTTCCAAACAAGTTCCCATGAAAAGTTAATGATGAGGGAGCTAATATGTACTTTTGTATTGTTGGGACCTAAACCTATAAATAGGGGTCAATATCATGGATAAGACCCTCTTTTTTTACTATTCTCTACTGCTCTCTCTCTCTCTCTCTCCCTAATCACTCTTCCCTAATCACTCTCTAGTAAGAACATTATATGTGCGACAAACCTGGAAATATTTCATCAACAAGAAGAGAAGCCCAACATTAATAACACGGAGAGTCCAGTGAGAGGAACGTAGGAGAAGTAGCATGCACCAGTGAGTTTATAGAAGAATTCCTTCATTAGCCTGTAATATTTTAGAACTCAGATCACCAGCCAGATATTATGACATGTCACAGAAGTACTTAGGGCTGTCGTAGCTTTAGCAGTGGCCCCAGTTCCATGAGAAGAGGCCACACTATAAGGAACACTCAAGCCCCCTCAAGGGGAACCACTAACCAACAATGGAAGGAGGGTGATCCACCAGAAATAAAAACCTGATGATGGTTGATCCCGATGTTCTAGATAGATGTCAAAGGCGATGTATGCGATTATATGCTTAATTTTCTTCATAATAATTCTTACTTTGCAACGGGCCAAAAAATTGATCCCGAGCATAAGCTAGGTGAATTCTTAACTTTGAAGCAAATAAGAGTACAATTATAATATTTAAATATGAGATACTACTCAAGTATGCGTATTGTGCGTATTGTTATCAAGTAATATCATTATCAAGTAATATAAGACTTTTTGATTAAGCCCCGAATATTGAATCCACAGGAAAAACTACAATATGCAACTTACAAAATAGGAGAAATTAGATAGCAAAATTCTACTTAGCAAAATATTTTTACTTAAACTCTAGATATTAAAATAGGAATGAAAGTTTGATTCTTTTTATAATTTTGGGTAATTGAAAATAAAGTAAGCAATAGAGTAAGCAACTAATTAACTTAACTAAATACTTGCAAGCTGAAAGCAATATAAATAAAATATATTTTTTCTTATTATGAATCAGTAACAAGTATAGGAATTCTATTGTGGAAGTATTTTAATTGTGTTTTGCCAAAAAGGAGCAATAATATTCTTTACCCTTACTAGAGAGCTATAAATAACATTGGCTAATCTATAGTTTGAATAGTCTTGAAGACGGGTTAGGTATGAAAGAAACTAGCTCTCACTCTAAAGTTCCCTCTTCTCCCTCCACCTGGGGCTAACATCTTGTATCAAAACCTAAAACTATAAATGAAATTGGAGGCTTTAGCCTATCACTCTAAAGTCATCCAATTATGCACTCTTCAAAGTTTATTTTCCCATTCATTTGCACCCAACCCCATGAACTACATTCTTATCCATGAAATCAAATGCGATTCTTACCGATTCTTACCATTTGTTCTTACCATTTGTTGACTGAGACAATACCATCTCAGATATTACATATTCTCACAACACACATTAACATCTTAATTGGTCAAATCAAGAAGTAAATGAGGTACAAGGTTTGAAATCATCACAATGTCTTCCAACATTAAAGACTAATAATTCACACTTCCTTCCTATACTTAATCACTTGTCATTTTAAGGAAAAAGATAAAGAAAACTACTTAGATTTTATGGAGAAAACACAACCACACTTGAGTTTGAAAGTAGAAATCATGCACACTAACAAGAAGGCCAAATAAAAACCTAATGTAGTCACAAAAATAAACACTTATCCCAAATCCTCTCTAACAAATGTCTTGAAGTACCTTTGAATTTCTTCCTTTACTCGTAATACAAACTAAAACTCAAAATAAAAAGAAAATGTGGTCGGCGGTGGCGGCGGTTACTCTGGATGGATGAATTATGATTGGCGATTGACCTCTTCTTTTGATGATCCAAGTCTTCTTTAATAAAAATCCAAGAGGTTCCTTGGTGTCTCTTCAATCTCCATTCAATGAATCTTCTAGTAGTTGCCTCCTTTCAAAATCCAGTTGAATTAATTTTCGCATATGTTGACCATTTTCCAAGTTTTTACCAAGGGTTTCTTCAAATGTCACTTCAAAATTCATCCAAATTCAATGAATCATCAAATAAATACTTCTGACACTTAAGTTTGGGGTACCTGGCTCTTAGGCGCAACTCTCTCTGTTTAACTGGCGCGTAAGCGCCAGTCCTGGGCTCTTAGGTGCCTCGGTTCATTTTTGCTCCAAATTTGGTCCTTTTTCACTTCTTTCACCATTTTTCATCCACTTGATTGTACCTGAAAGAAAAATACAAAAATATCTTTTATTAAAGTGCAATATCTCAAAAATAGATACAAAAATATGTACATAAAGACTATATATTTTAGGTGTATCAAAATCCCCCAAACTTAAAATTTTACTTATCCTCAAGTGACACTCCAATCTTTTAAAAACTAAATAAGTAGATTATGTATATGAGTTTCTTTAAGAGTTTTTAAAATTTTGATATAGAAATATAATAGTCCAATTTAGAAAAAAAAAGAATTAGTGAATGAGACAAACTTAGAGTTTAAAAATTTTTAATGTAAAGATGTCTGAAAATATGAACTCCTATCTTATTTAGAAATATTGTAGATTTTCAAAATTTAGAGTTTAAGCATTCTATCTTCTCCACTTAAGAATTTTATCAAGTATAATTTTACTTACTACATTTTATCATTAAGTTTAAGAGTTTCTCAAGTCTTATACTTTAAAAAGATCAGATGTGAAACCAATTTTTGATTAGACACTAATCCTCAAGCTTTTCCTCCCTTTTTCAACTTTTATTTTTTTAGGCATGGATTACTATATCTGGATAGGTCTTTAATGATTTTCAATTCCACTCTTCCTTTCCTATTCCACTCTTCCTTTCCTACTTTCCTAAAGTAAAGAGTTGATACATTTCTTTTACATAAAAAAATAATGGTTTTTAAAAATTATTTTCAATAAAAAAAATTTAAGTTTTAAAAATAAAAGTCTAATTCTTCTACATTTTTCAAAAATACAATTTCTCCAACTAAAGATAGTTACAAAATATTTATCATTTCCACACTAAAAATTTTTAACTTTAATTTTTTCTTCATTACTATAAATTTTAACTAAATTCTCTTACTCATTTCTATATTAAAAAATTTACTTCCCTAATATAACTTCATATACATGATCATTTTTCTTCAAATCAAAATCAAATTTATTTGAAGTACATTTGAGAATAAATAAATTTCAAGTTTTAGAAATCATCCCCCCACCCCGCAAAACTTAAATTTTTAATAAGATAAAACATTTTAGCATCATTTATAAAAAGACAGGAATGTAAAATAAAAATAACTTGCTAGCAAGAATTTTTAAATCCTAAATATACAAGTACAAAAATTAAAACAGGAGTAAAAATTAAATTTTTATCAAATTTTAACTTTCCTTAACATATAGAGATTCATTAGACTTCTATGCAGTGGAGGATAACATAAAACCAAATAAACACACTAACAAGCTTACACAACTGCAACATAAAGAAAATATCTGGTATTAAATTGAAAATTTTAAACAAGAAGTTTTTATGTTAAAGTTAGTAATATTCTAACCATTCATAAGATTCAGAATTAAGTTCAACACATACTAATTAAATACACTAAAAAACACAATTAATACAATTACTACCACAAAAACACAATAACTACTCACAAGAGCATAAATACATCATAATAGTGTCTATAGTAATAGTGTCCATAGAACAAAACACAAACAAAAATTACAGTCTCAACAAATACAAATCCAAACAAAATAAAAGTACAGTATAGTTGTACCACAAAAATGTTCACAATAATACATAAAAAAATTAAACTAAACTATAGAACAAAGTTTAATCATCCTCCTCCTCAGTATCAATCTCATCACTATGTCAGTTGTTGGCTCATATGATGGATATTTTGGATATTAAGGGAAAACTACACTCCGGTTACCTCTCATGAGGTTTTTCATAGATGAGTGGATTCTTCCTCATAATCACTACGTCTCCTCATAAATCCATCTATATGTTTTGCAAAATTTCCTAAATTTAATACCTTATCAGTAACAGTTAACGTTGTCCAAAATCCTCTGCAATAGTTGTGACTGAGAATTAGATCCAGAAGTCTGACCTTGTGATGTCGAAGCATGTGAAGTGGAAGCTTGAGATGTAGAGGCAGCTGAACTGCTAGAAAATCCACCTCTCCAGCAAAAAATCAAATGATGTGAATAATAATTCAAATTTAAACTAGTAATAGGCTTGAATGGCTGCAGTATCTCCTCTCAGCTATCAAATCTAACTCCAGCCTACTCGCATAATGAAAAGATCATGGATGTGAATCCCAAACCTGTAGTAGCAGCAGCAATGACAGAACTTTTAATAACATTATAAATGAAAGATCCAACATCGATGGGCTTGAACTGTTGAATACAATAGTTCAAGGTTGCTCAATCTCGGGTCTCTTCACTAAGATGATCGGTAGGCAGCATACGAGTAGAAATGAAATAGTTTCATGCCTTTGATGGGCATCTAACTTTGACGTGGAGAAGTTAACTCTTTTTTAATTGGTAATCTTCAATAATCCTCTTCCTCCAGTCAACAATGATATAATCTCGTCTAACTCCTCATCATTTGGACTATAGTTGGAATAAAAACATAAAGCGCTCGAGGTCAAATGATAAAACCAATTTATTACCTCATATGAGAAAGACACTGTCTTTCCTCTAACCATGACTCCTTCTTTAGCCTTGGGGAGATTTGCATGGAACTCTCGAACAACATAAATAACTGCTACAACAAAAAATCAACAAAATCCTAAGCTTTCAAACTAACAAACTTATTGGAATTGAAGTGGGACTTCCCTTTGCTCCTCTTCATTCTTAGGGCCATTTATAAAATCACATAAAATTCATAATAAATCTTAAATTCATGACTAAATCACTAAACTCAACTTATAAAAGCTTAAACTATCATTTTTATGTATTTTCTATAAGTTTTTCTCAAAGTTTCACTATGAATAGTGGTTTTCGGTCAAATTCCCAATGTTCACAAAATACTATGTGAAAATAAAAAAATTTTACATAGAAGTGAAGCTCTTACCTCAAAAAGATGAAATATAGCAAATTTAGCTTGATTCCCCAATGAAATCTTCACTTTGGAAGAAGCCCTGGATCCACAATACGAACTAAAAGGGAAGAAGACGATGTCGCAGGTCAAAAAAATGGTGTATTTCAGCTCAACTTTTTACCTTTAACCGTTCATGAACCAGTTGCCGACACTATTTTGGGTGTGGAGTTGCCCATTGGAAGCTGTTGGCCACTAGAATCGGAATCCTATTGCCCGCTTCGGAAAGACATTTAAGCCGGAATCAGAATCCTGTTGCCCGCTTCGGAAAGACATTTAATTTATATATATACTTGAGTTTGGAAAAATATGAAATCAAATCAATCCCACATCTTTCATAGTTCTAATGAAAGAGCACTACATCTCAGGCCATATATTTATCTTGAAAGTTAAACACAAGACTTGAAGGTGAGGCTCGATCTACTAAACTAAGAAATATATGCATCAATTTGGTCTGCGAAACCATTTTATTATAAGCCAACAAGTTCCCCCAATTAATATAAAATTAAACAAGTTTTATAATAAGTTGGATTCTTTAATGTTTTTTATAATGATAAGCTCTTATAGTTAATTACATCTTAGATAACTGAAGTTACGTAAGAAAACTCTCGATAAATCAGGGGATATTATCTTCAAGAATTTCAAAGGGTAGGACTTTTCATATAAATCTGACAAGGAGGTGCGAAATAGGAATGACTTAAATTTGGAACATTTTATTTTGAAATCCAAAAGAAGAAGAAAAAGGGGATGTCACAAATCTTGAAGAGAACCTAAGTGACTTCCCTATCTATCCTATAGTTTTGTTTCAATTTAGAGGAGAAATATTTAAGTGTTTCATTCTACCAATTTTTTATTAATTAGGGCTTACATTCGTGTGAAATGATCACACAAATAGCCTGGAAGATGTGAATATTTAGGTAGTGACAGACAACAATCTCAGAATCCTAAGACGAGTTTGGGCTTATATTGTACAACAATACTTATGAATTTGTTGTTTAATTCTAAGGAATGGTTTAGTTGGTGAAGCCATGTTTGCTGCTAAAGATGGTCATGCTGCCCATGATGCTAGCTCTAAGCTCCTTGTCATAGCAAGTTTAAGTTTTCTAATGTGTCGAGTTATGATGTCAAATCAGATGTCCCTATGGTTATGGTCATTTAAATATCATGTGACATATTAAAGTTGATTAGAGTGACACCGGTTAGGATCCCACGGTTCCCTCATTTCAGTACCACTATTTTCTATCAAATTCACTTAGTTCAAAAAAATTTGCTAAACTCAACTCAATGAGTTTCGTACCTTCATTTAGACCGTGGGAAATCTCATTAGCAACTGTAGGTTACCTCCTCTGAGGGATTTTCGATCATTCGATAGAGACGTCTTAATTTAGTTGTAATTATTGTTTTGTAATGTTTGTCATTAAATTTTGAGTTGTCTTATATTTTGAATGTTGTGGAGGTGAATTTTATCTTGGTTGATTTTAATTTTGATTTTGGTTTCAGTTTTGTGGCTATCTTAAAGGTTTTAGTTTTCATGCATGGTGAGATCGTTGTTTAGCATGCAAATTTGTAAGCATAAAAGTACAGTGTAGAAAGTACAAAAAAGAAGGTACTGTAAATTGTAAAAGCGTACCTGACGTGTCTTCTCGTTCCTCAACCTGAAACTTCAGTACTTACAAAGCACATACATATATAATTTTGCAGGAATTAAAGCATGTTTTATAGAAAAATTAGGAAGTACAAACTTAAAGTGTGCCTACCAAATCCTATGTCATATCTTGGTGTATTTAAATTTTAAGAATGATTCCATTAAGCAAATCGTAATAAGTCTAGATGTCCTTACAAAATTTCCAAAGGATTATGAAGAAGTATCAGGTAATACCCTAGAAAATACCCTAGACATTTCATGGTCATTGGAATTATCTCGAGTTCATTTTGGTCTTATTGTGTTTTCTATATAGTTCACCCAATTAATACCCTTATGCTTAGTGAAATTTGATGTTTTGATTATCCCTTAAGTAGGGTAATTATCACTTGATGTCTCATTTATAAATTATATGGGTAAAGAACCTTGAGGGCAACTCAACTTAATTAAGGAATTTAATTAATTTGATTTTTTTAAAGAATGGGCTTGTAGTGTTTTGAAAGGTTTTAAATTAATTATAGGTTACTTTATAAACATTATTAGACAAAATTTTGATTAAGCATAGCTCACTACTAAGCCCATATGATTTAATGGGTAGATTTATAAATTAAAAAAAAAGATTTTTTTATATTTATATTATTATTTTTTTAATATTTATATTATTAACCCTTATCATGAATTATAAATCATATTAAAACTATTAATTGGGGCTTAAAATTAGTGAGTTATGATCTTTCAAAATTAAACCCCTTACCTTAGTATCTCCTTATTTAAATACTCTTCCAAATTTCATTATTTTTTTAAGAATTACAAATTTATCCTTTGTAAGACCAAAATGGAATTGGTTTCTTCCACTTCCCCCTTATATATTCCAATCATCAAAACATATCAATTAAGAACATTTGTTACCTAATTAGTTCTTTGGTTAAGCCTAAATATTAATTAAGCCTTAAATTCCAAAATTACCCTTTTGCCCCTAAGGCTTTAATACCCTATAATTCATTAAATTAGACTCAAATGACTTAAAAATCTTATGTTACCTTATTCATGGGTTAACTAAAACATCAGAGTAGAAAATGTGATTTTTCTGAATTTATTTAATTTTATAATTATTTTTAATGCAAAAATAAGA
>NW_018164764.1:167918-170192 GCF_001263595.1 Phalaenopsis equestris | reverse complement strand
AGTGTTTATTAATTATAAAATATTTTAAATGTGAAAAATTAATTTTTATATTTTTATTAAATCTCTTTCAGCCTAAGGAACCTAAAGAAACAAATTTCATATTTTTTTAATTTATATTTTATTTATTAGAATTATTTTAGTAAAAAATTAGAAAAAAAAATTCATTTTAAGCCTTTTAAAATTAATATCTTTACTTAGAAAATTAGGAAATACTTAGAAAATTAGGAAAATTTACTTAGAAAATTAGGAAAATTATTTTAATTGGTTCCAAATGATTAGAAAGCCAAATATGAAATTTTGATGTATTTTTACAATTTTGTGTTTTTTATGATTTTTTTAATTATTTAAAGGCCCAAAAATGGCTCAAAATGAAGTAATTATTTTAATTCCAATTTTATTTTTCTTAGGTTCCTTTGGTCTTAAGGAGCTCCCAAAACTAATTTTGGTAAATTTTTGAGTTGTATTTTGATTATTAGAATTATTTTAATGACAAAAAATTTCATTTTACCTTAAAAATTCATTTTTTTTAATCAAATTAACCCCAATTGACTTGAAATTTTTATGAGGAGCTCCCATAACACTAAATTACAGTGTGAAATAGTTTTTATGTCATTTACATTTATAATTACTCCAAATTAATTTTATTTTATTTTGTAGGGTTGATGATAATTACTATTATTTTTAATGAGTTAAACTAAGTTTATATTTTTCTTAGGGTCCTCTGACCACAGTGAACCTACCAAAATGTTTTTCTGAAGAATACTTTAATTATTTTAATTTTTATATCAAAATAAATTCCATTAATTTGAAAATTAAATATCCATGCTTAGACATCATCCCTAATCTTGAAAAAGTCAGAAAGAACATTCTCATAACATGTAGAATCAAAGCCCCAAAGATCAAGTCATGACGAAATGTCTATGCAAATGGAGAATCAAAATAAGGAAAACACCATTTAATTAATTAAAAACAATACATGCATTAAATAAACTTGAAAATGTTTTCACATTATTCTCCCCTCTTCACTGAGCAACATGATATTTTTATTTTATTTTTAAGATTTTTCTACATAAAGTTATGAATTTTTGAATTCTTGGGAATTAAATAAATAAAAAAAATCCCTTAATTTCCTACTTAAACCAGTCAGCGCTGACTGGATCCTCATACGCGTTGAAGAGACGTGTGTCACACGGGATAGTGCGCCTCCATCTGTGTCAGCTCCACCTTTTCGAACCGTGGCTCGTCTGGCTTGATCAGAGCCTTTTGATGGATAGACACTCCATCGGACTGCTCGTGGTCATCGTTCCCAATGACCCATGCCCGAAAAATGTCCATTTTCAAACGTTAATATCTCGCTCGACACTTAACCAAATTAAGTGCGGTTTATTTCTATAGACTCGTCTTGACTAAGAGAACATATCCATACGGTTAATAATTGACCCTTAAATTGACCCTTAAATCAACTCTATACACGTGGAGAATCAAATGAAGCTCGATTTAAGGTAAACTTTCAATACCTTGGTCCAAGAGGGGTTACCTCGATTGGATGCTTGCGGAAGCTTTGTGGGGGTCCCAAGAGCCTAGGGATGGAGCCTCAAGCCGTGGTGAATCGCCTAGATATGAATTCAACCAAGGACGAATTAGGAGTTTGATCAAAGTCAACCTTAGGGTGTTATGGTGATGGGGCTTTTAGGGGCTTATGGTGATGAACCTTAGGAATCTTCTTCTCTTGATGTGAGGATGGTGTGAGTGAAATTAATTTGAATTTGGTGGAGGTTTGAGGGGTGTCCTATTTCGGCCTAGAGATTGGGCTCAAAGATTGAGCCCGAGCAGTGGCTTTGAGTGGCTAAGGGTGCATGGGGTCTTAAGGAAGCTCTGGAAGCAAGTTGGTAAAGTCTCCCTAAGGAATTTTAAGCTCTCCCCTTTTGGCTATGAAGGGGGTTTTAAATAGAGGGGGAAGAGTGGCCACCAGGGGCAATTGGCGGGTGTTCTAAGTTGCTTATGTTGATGTCAACAATGTGCAAAAATTCAAATGGGATAAGCCAGGTTGAATGAGTTTAATTTTAAGGTTTTATCAATTGTGGAGCTTTTGATTTTGGGTTTTCTGGCCACCAAGGTGGCCGGCCGGCCAGAGAAAGGTCACCATCTAACTCAGAGTGGTCAGAGCTTGGCCTTGGTGAAGTCAATTGGGGTTGGCCATGTGTAAAGGTATGGGATTGAAATAGTATGAGAAAAGGGTCATTTTGGGTCAAATTGGGTCAAGGCATGGTTTTT
>NW_018164764.1:165132-167835 GCF_001263595.1 Phalaenopsis equestris | reverse complement strand
AAGTGATTTGGTTAAGTATGAGGTTTAGAGGATTCATTAAAAGGGTTAAAAACCTTTTTAAAGAAGTTTGAAAGTGGCTTGTCCTCTTGCCATTAATAGTTTGATGATGTGACATGGCTCTCATGGCTTGCCTATGGCTTGGTGCGGCTTCATGACTCCACTTTGGCTTGGCTAATTTTCATGAAAATGGATTTTAAATTTTTGGAATATTTTGTGGAGTTTGTCATGAGGCTTGATTTGGAATGAATTGATCATAAAATTAAAACTTAGGAAGTGATATTTGATTAAATGGATGATGAGGAAAGAGTTGTCATATGGGCTTTGGACTTGGGCCTTTGGAATTATATGTGGTGGGCTTGGGCTTTTAAAATGGAAATTGATTTTGGGCTAAAATTTGGGCTAATTGAATGTTGAATTTGGTGTAGAAGAATGTCATGAAGGATTTGACAAAATTGCAAATGATTTTGAGTTGAATTGGAGGGCTAATTTGGTGGATTTATGTATATAGTTAAAATTGGGCCTTTTTGATTTGAATGAAATTGGGCTTGAACTTTGTTTAAATTAAGACTTTGTTTAAGCTTGAACTTTGTTTAAATTAAGATTGGAGATGTTGAATTTTGGTTTGGAATTGAAATTGAGCAAGATTTGAGTTAATTGGGCCAAAATTGGGGTTAATTTAGGGACATTTGGGACTTTAAGGGCAGATTGGGGCTTTTGGTCATATTGGGTCAAATTGATGATCAAAAATTGAAATTGGGAATATTTGTGATGATTTTGGAATTTTTGGAATTTTTAGGACATGAGGCGCATTTTGGCAATTTCGGCATTTTTTTGGGGTATTTTGGAGATTTGGTAAATTTTGTGAATTTTGGTCAATTTAGGTAATGGTGGGGGGTTTGAGATGATTTTTGGGCAAATTTGGGTATTTTGGGTAATTTTTGGCCAATAGGAGTCATATGAGGACTCACTTTGGATGCTCAATGTGCTGGTTTTAACCCTCTTAGACAAAGATTTGGGGTACAGGGTCATCCACATGAGCTTTCCAAAAGGAGTTAGGAGACCAACCTAGGGTTAGGGTATGTGAGAGAGTGTAGTGTGTGTAAGTTAGCCCCACCAAAAATTAGATCACCTAGGGTTAGTCCTAAGGTCTGACCATCCTATGGGGGACTCCACTTGGGTTCCCCCATACTGACCCCACCTACTAAGTGCTAGAGATTAGGACCAATATGTGGAACTCCAAGCTGAGCAAAGAAGAGTTTTGAATTTCTAATGGTGAGGGTTCCTTTTCTAGTCCCCTAGGAATAGTCAATAGGAGAGTCCTATGGCTAGACCCTAGGCTACTAAAGAGGAAAAACTCGATCTCAACCAAAAATGAGGTCAACACCGGTTTAAGTGAATCGGCGCTTAAGCGCGACTGGTTCAGTTCTTAGGCGCCTACCTCTCGGGTAGTCCAGCGCTTAAGCATGGGATTTTGGCGCTTAGGCCTGTGTGCATGAATTTTAATATTTTTTATTATAACTGAAATGCACATATAGCCTAAGTCAACCACCCCTAGATGGCCTTATAAATCTTAATAACTATTTTTTTCCCCTGCAACTCTCCTTTTTCTCAAAATTGAACAATTTTCACTAATTCGATTCAACAAAAAATAACACAAAATTTTACACACAAACAAATAAAAATACTTGTGGTACATAATTTCTCAATCCAAAGAGTTTTGGATGAAATAATTCTTAAGCACAAACTTCAAATACTAAGCAAACTTAGCATTAAAAATACTTACAATAAACAAACACCTAACACAAACAAACACTAAACTTATAACTTAATTTCATTCTTCTTCTGGTGGAACAAAATCTAGCCTTTCATTTGTCTCTCTTGGGGCATTTGGAATATAGATCTGATAGAACGAATGGTGGTGAAGAACTCTGGTTGAGTCTTCTTCAATCCATTTGATTTTTAAGTACATAGACTTGTCCACTTCTTCTATAAAACTTGTATGGATAAATTGCATAGTTTTCCATCCAATATGATCCAAATTTCCAAATGTGTGTTAGTCTCATTCACCTTTACTTCAATTGAAGCCACGTCAGCGTCAATCTTTGTGATCTTCTCCACTATTCTTTCTATACTAATGGCTAGGAAACTGTTATAAAACTCTTGCACACTTTGAATAACTAACTTTTTCTTAACTGCTTCCTCCTTCTTTATATCAATCTCCCAAGAAGATATTTTTCCAAGATCTCTCCCTCTTCACTTAGACTTTAGAGTGATAATTGAAGTGGGGTGAGAATTCTCTTCATTCTCTACTATTCATAGGCTTTAGACCAAGCCTAAAACTACTAAACACGTTCTCAAACCACTAACCCACGTTAAAACTCACTAAACTACATTTATATCTTCTAGAAAAGTAATTTTGCACGTTTAGTTAACTATTATGCTTAAGCGCAGAGTGTTGGCGCTTAAACGTCAGTGCTCAATTTAGCTGTCGGCACTATTTTTGGTGTGGGGTTTGTCCGTAAGAAGCTGTCGGTCATCGGAATTGAAATCCCGTTGCCCGCTTCAGAAGGAAGTTTTAAAAAATTTTATTTTTGAAAAAGATGAAGTCAAACTGACCCCATAATTTTCATAGTTTAGATGAAAGAGCACTTTATCTCAAATCCTGTATCTATCTCGAAGGATGAACACAAGAATTGAGGGTGA
>NW_018164764.1:150813-160279 GCF_001263595.1 Phalaenopsis equestris | reverse complement strand
TTTTTGGATTTTTGGGTCATGGAGGAGCATTTTGGTAATTTGGCCATTTTTGGAAATTTTTGTCAGTTTTGGCAAATTTGAATGTATTCAAAGTGTTTGGAATGAGTTTTGATCAGTTTTGGGTATTTTGGCAAAATTTGAGAATTTTGGCTAAATTTGAGAATTTTGGCTAAATTTGAGTCCCAAGGGCAGTTAGGTAATTTGGAGGTGTCTAGGGACCCAGTTGGGCATTTCAAGTGCAATTGGGTAGAGAACCATTTTGAATGAGTCATGGACCAATGAAATCTCCATTTTGGGTCCCCATGTATTGGTCTTAACCAGAGTATGATGAGGGTATTGTGAGGGTATGGTGAGGGTATTGTGAGGGCATTGTGAGGGTATTGTGAGGGCATTATATACCTTAGCTCCAAACCAACACCCAGGGTCAATCCTAAGGCTAAGTAGTCCTATAGGAACTCTCCTTGAGTTCCCCCTTGAGTTCCCTCGATCTAACCTACTAAGTGCTAGAGGTTAGGACCAATATGTGGAACTTCAAGTTGAGTAAAGAGAAGAGTTTTGAATTTCTAATGGTGAGGGTATCTTTTCTAGTTTTCTAAGACTAGTCAGTAGGAAAGTCCTATGGCTAGACCTAGGCTACTAAAGAAATTTCTAGACCTGAACCAAAAGTGAGGTCAACATTAGCACAGGTCAGCTTAACGTCCAAACACTCATTCTAATAATTTTGAGTCATCTATTAAAGTTGTAGAATCATTACTAAATCATTATATATTCAAAATAATACCACAATTTTTCTTAATCACACTTAACAACATAACATGCAAAATATAAACACACTGATAACTATGGGTTGCCTCCTATAAAACGCTTGGTTTAACGTCGTCAGCCCGACATAACCAGAGCTTATTCTAGTTGTCCAGTTGTCCCAACAACATAAGATCATTTAATTTAAGTTGATCCCCTAAGAATAGGGATTAAGCATGTGACCATTCACTTTGAATATTTTATCATAGTTAGGATTTTTGATATCCACAGCTCCATAGGGATAAGCTTTTATGACAACAAATGGGCCCATCCACTTGGACTTAAGTTTTCCTGGAAATATTCTTAACCATGCACTATATAGCAAAACTTGTTGCCATGACTCAAAATTTTTACTAAGAATCATCTGGTCATGCCACATCTTCACTTTTTGTTTATAAATCTTAACACTTTCATAAGATTAATTCCTTATCTCTTTAAGATCATTCAATTGTAATAAGCATTTCTTACCAACATCCTATAAATTATAATTAAATTTCTTAATAGCCTAATATGTTTTATGCTCAAGTTCAATTGGTAAATGACAAGTTTTCCCAAATATTAGCCTATATGGGGAAATTCCTATAGGAGTTTTGTATGCAGTCCTATAAGCCCGCAAAGCATAATCAAGTTTGCTGACCAATTCATTTTAGTTGGATTCACAGATTTTTCTAATATTCTTTTAATTTCAAAATTGGATAATTCGGTCAAACCACTTGTCTGAAGATGATAAGTAGTAGCAATTTGATGGTTGATATGATATTTCCTTAATAATTTTTCTATTATTGCATTTCTGAAATGACTTCCCCCGTCAATTATGATTACTCTTGGCATCCCAAATCTACAGAATATGTTTGTTCTTAAGAAATTTACAACACTTTGAGCATCACATCAAGATAAAGCAACAACTTCTATCTATTTGGATACATAGTCTACTGTTATCAATATATATAAATTTCCAAAAGATAGTATAAATGGTCCCATAAAATCTAATCTCTAAACATCAAATATCTCTACTTCTAACACGCAATTGAAGGACATCTCATTTCTCCTAGAATTATTGTCTATTCGTTGACATCAATCACAAGTTTTGATATAAACATTAACATCTCTAAATATTATAGACCAATAAAATACAGATTGCAAAATTTTGTATGTTATTTTATCAACCCCAAAATGTCCCCCAAAATTAAAATTATGACATTTTGGGATAATTTCATAAGTGTTTTCTAAAGGCACACATCTTTGAAGAACAAGATTCTTTCCTTATTTATATAAAAATGGGTCATCCCAAAAATAAGTCTTAGCTTCAGATAAAAATTTCCTCTTCTGTTGTTTTGTCAGTTCATAGGGTATAATATCACTAACGATAAAATTCACAATATCGACATACCATGGAACACGCCACTCATTAATATTGAACAATTCTTCATCTAGAAAATGTTTATTAATTTCTTTCAAAATAGAGTGATTTTTCTAATTCAAGCATTGATAGATGATCAGCAATTTGATTCTCAGCTCCCTTCATATCTAGTATCTCAAAGTTAAATTTCAAAGTCAAATTCTTGCAAAAGTCTTGCATAAGAAGAATCCATCGTATCAGTCTTGGTTTTGCCTCCTTTTTCATTAAATATTTAATGGAAGAATGATCATTATGCACAATACATTTTGTTCCAATTAAGTATGATCTAAATTTGTCAAAAACACATACTATTGTTAATAACTTTTTCTCAGTTTTGGTATAATTAATTTGAGCTTCATTAAGAGTTCTACCAGCATAATGAATTACTTTAAAAATATTATCATATTTCTTTTCCTAAAATAGATCCAATTGTATAATCACTTGCATCACACATTAATTCAAAAGGTTTTTTCTAATCTCGTAAAACAATAATTGGTGTAGTGAGTAATTCTTCTTTTAATAACTCAAAAGATTTTAGGCACTCCTTATTAAAATTAAAAGTTACATCTATTTCAAGCAAATGACATAGAGGCTCAGCAATTTTTGTAAAGTTTTTAATACATCACATGTAGAATCCAGAATGTCCTAAAAAACTTCTAATTTCCCTCACATTTGTTGGGTGAGGTAAATTAACGATCACTTAAATTTTTGTAAGGTCTACTTTCATACAATTTTATGATGTATGATGTCCTAAAATAATTCCTCCTGCTATCATAAACTGGCATTTTCTTAATTAAGGACTAAATTTTTTTCTTTATTTCACTTAATAACGCTCGATAAATGTTCTTAACGTGAATAAAATGAGGCTCCAAAGGACTAATTTTTTTTTCTTTATTTCACTTAATAACGCTCGATAAATGTTCTAAACGTGAATAAAATGAGGCTCCAAACACTACAAATTTATCCATAAAAACTTCAATTCCTTTTTCAATTAAATCACAAAAAATAGTCATCATACATCTTTGAAATGTAAAAGGGGCTTTATATAAACCAAATGGAATTCTTCTAAAAGAAATTTTACCATAAGGAGTGGTAAAAGTTGTTTTCTCTTGATTCTCAGAAGCTATTTGTATTTGGTGATAACCAGCATATCCATTCAGAAAACAAAAGTATTTATGCCCAGCTAGTCTGTCTAACATTTGATCTAGAAAGGGTAAAGGAAAATGATCTTTCCTAGTTGTGAGATTTAATTTTCTATAATTAATACAAATTCGCCACACTATGACTTTTCTTGTTGGTATTAACTCATTATATTCATTCATAATCACAACCACTCCTCCTTTCTTAGGAACACAGTGAATTGGACTAACCCATGCATTATCTAAAATAAGGTAGATAATTTCAGATCTAACCACTTTAAAATTTCTTTCTTTACAATTTCTTTCATAACAGGATTCAATCTCCTTTGAGGATCAGCCCTGGGTTTGATCTTCGATATAAATTATATGCATACAAATTGAAGGGTTTACAACATTTGAAGAAGACGCTCCTAATTCTAAGCCTTTTGGAGCGTCATCTTCAGGCTCTTCAATTTATTCTTCATTTATTTCAATTTCTTCTTGAACTCTACCTTCTAATTCTCTTCCGCTCCTAAGTTGAAAGGCTTTTACTTGCTCTTTATTCTGGTCTTTTAGATTTACTTTTACATTATTAGGACATATGAACACACTAAATCCACCCACATCACTCAACAAGGGATGTCTAACTATCCCCAATGACCTATGAGACATATGGACACTCGATAGTGACAAGCTCCTCTAGGGGTGTGTGAATGATCGTCATGTGCTTTACTTTAAGCCTTAACACTGAGAGCGACAAGCTCTGCGAGGGGTGTGTAACCATCGTCAGTGACTTATGAAACGTATCGACACCCGACAATGACAAGCTCTGTGAGTGGTGCATGAATGATAGTCCAACGTCCTACTTTAAGCTTTAAAACCTGATAATGACAAGCTCCACTGGGGGTGTCCAACCATCGCCAATGGCTTATAGGATGTATCAACAACTGACAGAGACAAGCTCTGTAAGAGGGGCGTAAATGATTGTCTTGCACCTTAATTGTGCCATTAACAACCGCCAATAACAAGCTCAGTGAGGAGGCTGTGAAAATCGTTTTTACAAATGCATGCACACTTTCTAGAAACTCAAATTAATTGAAATTACTCATGAATTCCAGCAATCAGCTGGTAAAGGATAAAAGACAGGGATAATGAAAATCCTAGCTTCAAAAATTTTTGTATGCTACAATAATTCATTTGAGAATTACAAAAAATAATATTCTTCAAAATTAAACAAAAAGAAACAAAAAGGAACCAAAACATACAAAAGGGGACTGCTCTAACCATGAGCATTTGAAGACTCCCCAAAATCTGCCTTCATGGTCCCTTCGACACTAGCGAACTCCTAGTAAGCTGACTCTTCTCTGCTACTTGATCTGAGAGAAGCTTAAAAAATTCCTTCATATTTTACCACTTAGGATTTACCGGCTTATGAATTTTAAATCTCTTGATCATCAGAGAAGTGTCAGATGTAACTTGACAAGAATGTCCCTCGAGATATGCCTCCCTAGTGACAATCAAAGAAATTTTTTTTTTCAGCTCCCAAATTTTCCTTAGAAGAGCTGCTACCTCTTCCTCTTATTTTTGGGCATCTATTTTTCTCTCCTCAAGGGAAAGCTTCAAGCCCCCTTCTGCCATAATAAGTTTCCATTTCAACTTTTGAGCCCTCAAGGTAGACTGTCCAACATCCTCCTTAGCTTTGTCTAAGAGAAGAGCCTGGAAATGCGAAGCCTGTATGACAAGGGATTAATAATGATCGAGTGCTTGGAACATGGTACTTCTATCCATCAAACTCAACTTCCTCTCGAAAGCGCAAGACCATAACATATCAATTAAAATCGAGGCTAGTCTCCATTTAGAGGATTGTTAGGGAACCACTCGATCTCCCTGTCAATAAGAGCGCAATGAACACTCATCTAAACACTAACTTCTTGATCATGGAGAATGCCCACTTTGATGGAACTACCTTCTCTTGCATGGGAGGAGGGGGAAGCATCATTAGAGACATGAGCCTTTCCTTTAATTTGAAAAATGTCATTCTCCATCCAATCCTTGGCCCCTCGTCCCTCCTCAAAATTGGTCTCAACAAAGATAGAGAGGGAGGAGCGACTCGTTTCACCTCGTTTCCACAGACGTATGAATGAGGCCTCCCTATCACCGTCAGAACTCCTCCAATCGATGGGTGAACTGATGGGCTACCAGACTCAGGAAGGCTAGGAGATCAGGAAGAGCCCCCCTCCCTCTCTTCCAAAAAACTTAGAAAATTACACAAAGGTTACAAAAATATATTTCACACACTAACAGACAAGAAGATAAGTAACACCAACCTTCATCATCCCCTATGTCAACCTGATCAAGTCGGACTGACCCTAACCGTTGCTGAGTGAAGGAGGACAACCTCTATCATAAGGCCTCTTTAAAGCCACCCTCTCTCTAGTAGCTCTCTCATGAGTAACCTCTCCGTTGTCGGCTGACTCCACAAATCCTCGGTCATGGAGGAAAGAAAAGGAACATAAACATAAACCCTCGGTGATTGCATGACCACATACATGTGTGTGTGTGTGTGTGTGTGTGTGTGTGTGTGTGTGTGTGTGTGTGTGTGTGTATATATATATATACACACAGAAAGGGATACCTAGGAAGTTGAAACGCCACCGATATGATTGATGCAACAGAACTACATGTTACCTAAGTAAAGTAATCATTACTAGAGATATAAAATTATTTTATGTTATTTCATTTATTATTTCTTTATATGCACAAAAAAAGGGTGGACGTAGTGTCAAACCCTTTGTTACAACCAAGGAAGAAAAAATCTAACCAAGCAATTGTTCGTGGCTTTGCCCAAGACAAACCCTTGATGGTGAAGACATTCATACATAAACTCATTGCCCAGCCTGGCTGAGTGGTGAGGGCCTCTCTAACGGTTGACTATTTGAAAAATAGACGCGTCACTTCTTCACGATTGGCATGCATCTCCCATAAAAAACCACATGTTCCTCGCACCGTGCAACAACTTATCTCTCCACCTGTTCGACTCTATCAAGAACTGCAATGATTCTTCCATCACCATCTTCTCGAGGATATCCCATAAAATAAAGAAAATCCTCCTCTATGTTAGCAAGGCAGCAAAGTATGATTTCAGAGGACACATTGCGCCCTTAGGTCTCCTCCTCTTCCATCTCTGCATCGGAAAAGCACTGACGACCATTACTCTTGCCTCCAACACCCGGATCCTTCAGAATAGTGATCCTTACATCCCGCTCAACATCTTACTCATGTGCTCTCAGTTTATCATATCCCCCTCCCCCCAACAGTAACTTGTCTAGTATTCACTCCCTTGACCGCAACCTGGTCCATATTCGCTGCATCATCCTTAGGACCAAAGTCAGTGTCTACTGATACAGAAGGTAGTCAAGACTTCATTTATTGAAAAGAAATATGCAAAAATCTATTCAATCTAATACCAAGAATCTGCCCCCATTCATATGTGGTGTAAGAAATAATTTACTCAACACTCAATCTTAGTCGATCAAATTCATGTATCGGCCTTAGCTACTGCCTCCTTAGGACTCCTCTGGGGAACTGTAGCCCACACAACACCTGGACGGACAATCAATCTCGCGTAGCAAGAACACTCCCCCTGGCGAGTTTCCGTAGGATAATCGTCAAGATGTCCTCTAGCCTTTTCTGCAGCCTTGTTCTGAGGGAGTTCACAAGAAAACCAGAAGAACCAAGTCAGCTCTCTTGATTTTTGGCTTTTGGCTTGGTCACAACTCTCTTCCTACTCACCCCTTCAGTGGATATCTCACCCACTTGCTTAAACTTCATGTTTAACTTATGGGCCTATGCCCGCATATCACTCACGAATTTTAGGAGGACACTCTTATTGGAAGGCATTGGTCCTTCACCAGATATCATAGAAAATACAAAAAGGAGGACACGAGAGAAAGGAGCTAGAGGAGACGGAGACACTGCAAACCTTCATTGCCCAAAGCCTATTTATAATGGTTCGGGCAAGAAAATCCAAGAAAGTCCATTATTGAGCAATAATGTCATTTAATTATTTTGTAATATTAAAAAATTCTCTTATCCTCGTGTACTGTAGAGCATCCGAGGAGCAAGAGAATCGAAGAACTAAATATGTACATATAAAATTATGACGACACGAATCTCAAAGCAGATGAACTACTCATAAAGTAGATGTGGACCATCGAACATAGCCTTCGACTGTTGTTTTTATATGGATGTTGGTGAGAGAATGACCTTGTTCGAAGGATCATCAGAAGGCATTAAGAGAAGCTCCCACATGCCGGTAATTAGCCTTCAAGATTGATATCGATTGAGTCAAGGCTTACTAGACGATTGACAACCCTCATTGATCAAATCAACCCCTTGTTTTATTATATGTCAATAACTCTATAATTACTAAAAAGTTCCCCTGAAAAGTTAATGATTATGGAGCCAATATGTACTTTTGTAATGCTGGGGCATAGGCCTATAAATAGAAGTCCATGTTATGAGTAAGACTCTCTCTTTTTACTGTTTTCCCTCTCTCTCTAATCACTTTCTAGCAGAACGTTCTATTCCTTGAGTATGTTTCCCGAACACTTTTGGATTCCTAATTTCGTTAACATAGTCTTCTTCATTTGAGGGAAAAAGTGAAATTCTATAATCATACTCATATAATGGATCGTTATAATTAGATTGGCTTTCATATTTTTTCTCGTTTAGATTTTCCATGTAAAACTTTAATGTTTCTTGCAATATTTTGTCATTTATGTGGGAGTTACAATTTTGTGTAATGTGCGCTCTACCATTGCAAATATTACAACATGTCATAAATAATAATTTAAACTCCATAATTTTGTTGGTGTTATTTAACAACTCAAAAGATTACATGAAACATGTTAGTGAAGAGAGACGAGAGATCAAACCATAAAGATGTAAATTCATGTAGCCACATCCTTCACTCAAAAAGAACTTAATTGAAATTATTTTAATTTTAATTTATAAAGTAATTCAGTAGTAATTGAATTTCAGATGTATTTTCTCTTGTTAGCTCTATTTTAATCATAAATAAAGATAATCCAAAATTTGATGGCTGAAGAGCGAACCAAAATATATGTGCTATTGAGCAAGAATTTTAATTACAAAAAAAAAAGAAATATTTGTAGTATTCCATTTTGTTACAATGCAATCATTATTGGGGATACATAAATTATTGTTACTTTCTTCAAGTGGGAAGATATTAAAGTGTTTATACAAATGTGTTCAAAATAGAAGAAGTGGAAAGCTTAATCTCAAACCAATAATGAGATAAATTTTATGGTCTTTTATCATATTCATACAGTTGATGATACGAGGATTACCATTGAAACCAAACACATTTCGAGCAATTATGCTTGAAAAAAAAACATGAACTTTTGTTAAGATGGGGATCATCCCTTTTTTAGGATTGCCATTTCTTTCTTTCGAGGTAGAAGGCTGAGAAGATGAAGCTAGATTGGTGTCAATGATTGAGTAGCTCATTTGGGCAGAAGTAGAAATGTGCCCAACATAAAGAACATTATCAGTAGTAAATGTTGGGGGTAGAGTGGCTATTGGTTGAAGACAAAATTGGAAGGTTCATCAACCTTTTTTTGTAGGTGACCCATTCGTAAAGGCTTCAATGTTATCGGTAAGTTTTAAAGCGAAGGAATATAATGATTTGTAGTCGCATATAAGGTTTTTTGGATTAAGGAGAGAAAAAATAATACATCAGTACTACGCACGTAGAGTAACGTGCGTAGTCAATGAAATCATGTCACGACACCCCGCGCGACAGAGAAAAAAAAACGGCGCAGTAACACGGAGAATATTTCTCCCAGTATTATTCATGTGTTATTGTGTGTTATTCATGTGTTATTGTGTCATGTGAATATTCCTGGTTTTATAATAACACAATAACACATCAATAACACACGAATAACACAATAACACATGAATAACACGGGATAGAATATTCCCCCATGTTACTGTGCCGCTTTTTTCTCTGTCGGGAATATTCCCAGTGTTATTCAGGTATTATTGTGTGTTATTCATGTGTTATTGTGTCCTGAGAATATTCTTGGTGCTATAATAACACAATAACTATAATAACACAATA
>NW_018164764.1:116224-150771 GCF_001263595.1 Phalaenopsis equestris | reverse complement strand
ATGTAATAACACATGAATAACACACAATAACACATGAATAACACAGGGGAGAATATTCCCCGTATTACTGCGCCGTTTTTTTTTCCTGTCTCGCCGGATGTCATAGCGTGATTTCATTAGCTAAGCACGTTACTTCTACGTGCGTAGTGCTGATGTGATATTTTTTCTTAAGGAGAGGACGCTTTTAGACATATGAGACTTCTAGAGAATACAAGCATAGCCATATTTCTACTCTATGAATTCAATGTTGTATTTTCTAGCCCTTTTCATTAGCTCCTAATAAATACAAATATTTAATAAAATCTATTTGAAGAGGATATATATAATTTAGACATTATGTGTTTGTGCGTATATATATAATTTAGACATTATACCGTGATGATACTTTTTTTTAATTTTCTACTAATTTCTCTTATTTCTTATAAGAAAATATTTATATACTATTTTTAATAATTTTCATTTATTTTATTAGCTTTCACAATTTTTCTTGTCTATTCATGTAATTTTTTTAATTATTTTTAAATTTTTTTTCCTGATTTAATCCCAACCTAAAAAAATATAAATTTCTAATTTTAAAATTAAAACCTTAATACCAAATTTTTATTATTAATTTAAGTGGCTATCGATCCTCTTGGTTTGGTAGGAATTTTAAATTTATTCTGCGAGTAAATTTGAAGCCACGTGTCACCGATAGAAGGGTACAGACAAACGTGTCATTATTTTAGCGAGAAAGGTAAGGGAGTTGCGGCTCTTCTCTCCTTCCCTTCTTTCTAGTGAACCAATATTGTATTTTAACACACAAACAAATAAAAATTTATATATCCCACCGCCAAATTTCATCATTTAGCTATGAAGCACTCCCTTAGATCTATTAAAAACCGCGATGGACCATCCCCACCCCACCCCACCACACCCCACCGCTTCTATCTAAATCATTGAAATACATCTTTTATTTTTTTTATTAGAGTGGGACTCATTTAAATCTTTTTGTTGGTTCAGATTGGACACCTGACGCGACACAACCTCCCTACCGCGACACAATCTCCCTACTACATCGCAAAAGTCCAACCTCCTTAGCAGTAATGAGCTGCACATGGCGTCACATAGCACTAAAAAGTATCTTTGCAAATAACTCGAGCGGTCAATGACTCATGTGTACACCTTCAACGATTGGGAAAAATATTTACGTAAGTCATACGCACGCAGAATTGCGTGCGTATGACGGTTATTCGGGGGGTATTGGAGGGTTACTCGTTGTTATTGTGGTTAATACCCTCAATAACCTCACAAAACCCTCGAATGACAGGAAAAAAAATGAGCACCGAACCGTGAAAAGTATTGGTAGGTTATTGGGAGGTTGTTGAGATGTTATTGTAGTTAATAACCCTAATAACCCTTCAATAACCCCTTATAACTTTGTTATTGGGAGGTTATTGCAGGTCATACGCACGCAGAATTTCGTGTATATGATATACGTAAATAGCGCTTAACGATTGAAGGAGTCAGAATAGCAATCTCGGGGTTCTCAATGTCTTATGCTTCCCCCTCCATTTTTGAAACATTGGGGCAACATCTCATAAGCTTCTAGCGTTTTCTTCGATCTCTAGCATGGAAGAACTTTTGTTGGCAAAACAACTCAAAGGATTGCTAACATAGATAACAAAGAATTTTATGTGTAAATTTTGAATTTAGGGCATGAAATATACAAATTCTAATATTTTGTGTGCCATGTATGTAAATTCCCCTTTAAAATAATATACAATTTAAGTTAGAAGGAAGTGAGAAGATTTACATAAATATCACTTTGTTTTTATATATTTACATATCTAAACTTCATGAAAAAAGGTATATTTTATTTTTTATTTTTTAGGGTTTATAAATATATTTTATTTTTAAAAAAATAAATTGGTGATATTTTTGATGTGATATTAATATAAATAGTGAAATGTAGACTTTGGGTTTATAAATACATATGAATTGAATGTTATGTATGTAAATGCTTCATTATTTTGTGCTTGAAATAATATCTATAAACATAAAACAAAGTATAAATATATTTTGTTATTTTATTAATATTAATATTTTCATTGCTGACCATTCCTTCTAATGCCAAATTGGTCCCATGAAGTAAGAGGAGTGGATGTAAATTGTATTAATGTTTACCTGCCCCCCATCTTGTTTTGGTTGTGGGTTTTTCCTTCTTTAAAAAAAATATATATGTGATTTATATTTAACCATTCAATTTAAACAAGTATCACATCAAGTATGTATGATGTAACTGATATGACATATGTTGTATTCAAACTAATTGATGAAAATTTAAAAAGAATGCCTCAAATTCTAGTATAAGATAAGACATTTTATTTTATGCAAGGCATTCAATTCTATTGTATACGAATAATTAGTTGTCATGGGCCAACGACATGATAAATGGGTCCTCTCAACGTATTCTATAGAAAATGAATCTCTAAGATTCACGGGATTCATTCCCCACCGCAAAGCATGTCCCACACATTTTTATACCCAGCGGGTCTATTGAGACTAATAGTTGAATTGAACTGCGAGACATTCTGTTGGAGTGACTTACCTATACAACTTCAAGTGTTGAAGAGTCACCTGTCACTTAACCAGAACTCAAGATGCGCTCCCCAAACCAGTCTACTCACTTCGCCTCATCTGGTGGTCCTTGAAATTGATAGATGTTCAAAGTAAGAATCATTATCGAAGGGTTGGCATATGCCCATGACTATTTATTAGCCATCGCATTCACATCACTGTCTTTTCATTGAGACACCATGGATAGATTTCATATTGTATGACTCGTGATTTAGTATTTTCTTCTCTGTGTATTTGAGAAGAATGGAGGTGGCTAAGAAGAATCAATCTCTTACTCTTTGGTTCTCTTTTTCTCTCTCATTATCCTCTCCCAGATCATCTTTTTCATTCTTTTGGAAGGACTTATTGGAGGAACTGAGAATTCAGACCTTAAAAAAACATATTCTCTTCTTCTACACCTTTCTTACACATGTCTATTCTAGATTATATGAACCCATGAATAATATGAGACTTTATGTTTTAATAGCATTTAACATTCTAAAAGGTGTAATGAGCGGGAGTCTATACTTTAATCTAGCAAGAAGACTTTCAATGCAAGGAAGAAGAGGGATGTGCAATACTAGAGTGTTTTTTACGCAACAAATCAATAACTTAAAAAAAAAGTAGACGAGGGCGGTTGCCCAAGAGGTAAGGCAATAGACCTTTAAAACTTGTTTTAGAGCTCATCCCAAGAAGCAAATACTCTACAAGAAATCAGCTTATTACGAATGGTTAAAATCTGTCAGAAATTTCTTAAAAAACTATAAGATTTTAAATTTTCAAAGGCTTATAAATGGATTTTGGTGCGTAGCTAAAACCCTTGTCAGTAATTTATTTACTGATGGCTTTCATCTTCAGATAAATTTCTGACTGCCTAGATCGTAGTTATTATCATGTTAACATCAATTTTTGATGTCGTGAGCATAGGATATCCACCTAAATGACTCAGAACAAGCTGGTGTCCATTCATACCATCCTTAAGCTTAAGATACCCATCTGAACCTCCAGTACGTGCCATGAGCACTGAATCGGAATCAGTTCCAATTTTGCCCTACTCCGGTAAAATCACCGTGTGATGGGATTGATTTTAGCCCAGAGATGTTTAACATTTTTCTTGATTATTAGAGCCTTTATCCATTCAATCCAAACTTGTTTATGGCCAACTAGAGTCATGAAACTCAGCAGCGGGCACTACCAGGTGAGGATTAGGGTTTCAGACCACTATGCATCCTCCAGGATGTCCACTATTTCAAGGGTTATTTTGGCGTGGGCCTTCTTCAATGGTTATTGATCATTTCCCATCTTTTTAGGACCTTGCAGAGCCAAGGGAACTTGTTTGAAACCTCCGCTGTGCTCTGAATGCCTAATCTTAATTTTTAACCCGACGAGACCATGCATAATTCTCGCGTGGTCATGCCAAAATGACCGCAAATCATGCTTAAGATAGAGAGCATGGCGTAATTACACCACTAATGTGGTGTCATTGGTGTGACCACACTAGTTTTGGTCATGGTCACGTCGGACTTTAGAAAAAATAAGGGTTTAAACCTTTTGGCCTGGTGTGACCATGCTGGTTTTGGGCATGATCAAGCCAAGCCAACACCTTGCCCGCCTGAAATTTTTGACCATTTCTTCCCTCTTTCTTATCAGCATCTTCATTAGCCATGGTGAGTTTGGGAGGTGAAGTAGGAGTGTTATATATGGAATCCACCTCCCAACAAACTAGGATAAATGTCTTGTAGAAAAGGGAGATTATTTTATGATTTGACGACAACATTCCCTCCATTTTCATTGGTGCCTTGAGGCCCTGAGAGACCAATCCATAAATAGGCCGAGGGAGAGCTCATTTGGCTAGGATATTTCTTGCTAGAGAAGAAGGGAGATCGAGGGAGAAAGCTACATTTGTTCATCTTCATTTTGCTATTCTTCTACTTAATTTATTCCACCAAACCTTCCACTCTCCACCATATCTAAGACAGAAAGTGAGAGTGAAATCTTTTGGGGCTTCATCCATTCATTGTGGAAGGAGAAAGAAGAGTCTTCTTCTTTCATAAGGAGAGATTCATCAACTCTTTGGAGAAGGAAGAAGGAAATTCTCCACCGCCTTTCATAAGGAGAGCTTCATCCTTTAATTGGAGAAGGAGGAAAGGAAAACTTTGTCACATCTCCTACAGTCAGAAGAGCTTCATCCTGCGAGAAGAAACACGACATCAGCTGCTATGGTGGTGAGATTTCCTTAAACCCTTACTTTTTTTCTTTTTCTAAAGCCTCTAAGTTGGGTGTTAGAAATTAAAAGATTAGGGCTTTTGTGTTAGAGGGAGGTCTTTAAGGTTAGGAAGTTTTCATGGAGAAATCCTTAGTGAATCTTGAGTGTTTTCCCCTTACAAGTCATTAACACCAAAAACTATGGTCCGAGATACAAATAATCTCGTGACTATTCGACAGTCTTAACTTCTGATGAATGGGTTAAGGTCAAATTATGAAAGTTATGTCTATGAGAGGAGCTTTCACTTGGAGATCAAATTATGAAAGTGTCGGCACTATTTTTGGTGTGGGGTTTGAAAGTGAGACCTCATGGAAAAGTCTTTCACATTCTTCCAATTAGACAGAAGCAGGCCCTCTGTTATTGAGCAACAAACTATTAGCTACAATTTCATCATGCCAAACCTAGGTTCCCATGTGAGCACGTTAAGGCGAGTATGGTTTTTTATTATGTATGATGATTGCATTGCATTGTATGTGTTCCTATGATGCGTGTTTTGAGTGTTGCACTTTGGTTTGATTGGCTGTCATGACACGGTCAACCTTAAATTTCAGTTAGATCGACCGCTCTGGCACAATCAACCTTTGTATTTTAGGTTTGATCAACTGCCCCAAGATGATCAACCCTGGCATTTTGATTCGACTGGCCGCCCCGACACAATAAATCTTGCATTTCAGTTCTATGGAACACCCTGACACAATCAACCCTAGCATTTTGATTTGATTAACCACACTGACACGATCAGCATTGCATTTCAGTTTGATCAGCTGACCTAACATTATCAACCTTGCATTTTAGTTCGATTGGCCGCCTCAACATGGTCAACCTTACACTTTGGCTCGTTCAACCTGTCTAACATGATCAACCCTTGCATTTTGGTTCAACAAAGTACCCTAACACTGTTAACCTTGCATTTCGATTTGATTGGCTGCCTCAACAGAATCAATCCTCGCATTTTAGTTTGATTGGCCACCCTGACACAATAAACCCTCACGTTTTAGTTTGATCATCTACCCCAACATAATCAACCCTAGACAAAATGGATCAGAGGACATGTGATAGATTGTTGTGGTCCCAAAAGCAGGTTCCACTATAGGTTTTTACACCGACAATGATTTTATCCCAAGATAATTCTAGATTGCCTTAGCCAAGAATTTGTTCTCTGTTCTCTTTGTTTGTGAGGACCAAATCCCCATCAGAATTGCTAGGAGGCTTTTCCCTCCTTAGAGCAGAGGTCTTCACAGGCATACAGTCTAGATTTACTAAATCGCTACAAGGATGGTTTCTTCTTAAGAGAAAAAGGTCCAATTTCTGAGGAGAAGTTTCTCGCATAGATTTCTAACATGTTCGAGTGAATGATGACGAGATCTTCTCTACTTTCTTCACCCTATTCAACATAGCAGGAGATTGGGATTCACCCGTTGGTTCGGTATAAAGCCGGGTCACTTACCATCTGTTGTGCAAGATGTCGAGCCCTCCCAAGAGTTGTAAGGGATTCCTAAAATAGCATTTGAGGTTAATACACTGAATTCTGTTTTTATTCCTGTTTCCTGTACTAATATAGTGACTCTATTCACACCACCTATTATAATTGCATCTTTCAAAACTAATAAAAAGAAAAACCTTTTAGCTTATTACTTGTCTTCTTTGAGTACATATAAGATGCATGTTTCCATTGATGGAAAAAAAGATAGACCATCCTGAGGAGAGGTTGACCTTACCCCGAGACTTGGAGTAAATATCGTATCCTCAGGGGTTTGTCCCTCTATAGTTCAAGCAATTTGATGGGTTTGAAAATCTTCGACAACATTTTGCTTAATTCTGAGCATTATGTTGTAACATCAACAATAATGAGACATTGTTCCTTTGATTGTTTATCACTAGTTTGACTTGACTTTCATTTGAATAGTACAACAATTTGCTGAACTTCACCTTCAAAACATTCTCCAAATTAGAGGATTTGTTTGTAAAATGCTTCAATGATGTGTAATACCGGGTCACCATGAGTGATCTTATGTTGGCCCAGAAAAAGCCCAACAAGTCCTTAGAGGAATTTGTTATTTGTTGGTGAAACCGAAGTATGAAGTGGGATATTTTGCTTCAAGAGTAGTGTGTTATCACACTCCTCATGGGCAAGATAAAAGGTGTTATATATATCTTTTTAATGATAACTTCCATCAAAACTTTTGAAGTGTTAATAGAGAAGGTGGCCAGGTTGCAAGATATTGTGGGGACTTTGATCCTTAAGGCTGACGATAAAGCCAAAGGTACAAAGTTTCTCATTAATAGTCCTTCAAAAAGGAAAGAAGAGAGCTTAAATTTGATGATAGTTGATAACAAGCAATAAAAGCCTATCCTACCCACTGAACAAGCTCGCTCGCCTTTGCAAAAATGGAAACACCAAACATTTGAGTAGAAAAAACTTAAGTGTTGGCATCAACTTTTGATGTCACATGCATAAAATGTCTACTCGAATGATACGAGGCCATGTTTGCTCTCCATTAGTCCAAGACATCTGGTAGGATTTCATGATATGTGCCTCGAAGACAAAACCAGGATCAAGTAGGATCCGTCCTTACCCAGGAGAATTCACCGTGGGGTGCGGTTAATTCTAACATATAACATATTTAATTCCCATTCTGAAGTTTAGATACCATACACTATCCTTTCTAAGACTAAAGTGTTTAAGAGCCATCATCAAACTCTCCCATGCACATTTTGGGAGAATCGAAGTTCATACCAACCCAACCGTGCGGGGGTCTAGGATGTTTGTTGGTACTAAAATCCTCAAATTTAAACCTCAAGAATTTTATTTTTGATTTTAGGATTGTATTTTAACAATAGATGGTTTCATGTAACTTCCAGACCGGTAAAAAAAATTTTATGAACATTCTAGCACAAAATTGAGTTTCAGGCCATTCAGACCATACTTGACCCTGATGGGTGATTTTCATTCGATAGTTTGCACCCCCCAGTGTCCACCCTAATGTGAGAGAGCCTATTTTGATACCAAGATATCCTAAAAAGGCCCAATGATTCATAGATATCATCTATGCAAAGCCTCGACGAAGAAGAGAAGGAAGGGCCAAAAATTAAAAAAAATCAATCTTTTTTAAGAGGTGACGCCTAAGTGCATTTCCATGGCCACTTAAGCATTCATAATGGGTGAACAATAGCAGTATGGTGCCTATGCATCCAAATATGGTCTCATATGTGCCCAAGCCATGAAGAATTATGCTTTAGTGTGATTTACAGAGAAGGGGGCACTTGAACACTCTTAATTGGCGTATAGGCGCCAACAAGCGCCTGGAGTTACTCTAGACAGAGTTGGGGGAGCTTATGCTCCCCCCATTAATGCTTAAGTGCCCAAAAAAGGTGTGCAAAGAAGAAAGACAAGAACATATGGGCCCGATTATTTTTTCTTCTTTTACCTTTTTTTAAGGAATCATTAGCTTGTCTATAGTCATATAATTCCCTTTTCCAAATAAATTTATTTTCGTGATCGTGTGAATGATCTGGAAAAAAGAAAAATTAAAAATAAGGAAAATACAACAAAGTTAGAAAAATAAGAGAAAAAGCATGGAGAACATTTGTAAAGTAAACATTGCATTATAGCATAATAGCATACGTCCTAACAAGATTATTTGTAAAGTAAACATTGCATTATAGCATTATAGCATAATAGCATACGTCCTAACAAGATTGAATTGAAAATGTCTTGAAAAAATATCCGCGAAGAAGAACATATGAAAGCAACCCATAGTCAGAGAGTTAAGGTGTATTTTTGTTTTGGGGACAAGAGTAACTCTCAAAGGGATGTCTCCCTTATGTTAAATACATCTTGGGGGATGCTCATGAATACTTTTGATTAAATGTGTTTTTCTTACACTTATATGATGACTACTAAAAGAGTCACAAATGATAGTTATCTCATAGAAGTGTCATGATGACTTCAAATCTCGTGTCAATCTATATAGGCAGAGAGTGAGTATCCCACAATTCCATACAGATTGTGGCTTTTTGATGAAGGGGCCTATGAAATAATAGGATCAACTGTAGGGTCCACATTATGCTTCCAAGGCCTAAGCAGATAATAAGGGTAGAGGGTGAATCATCGTATCCCAAATGGGTGGTGGCCTAACCTCAATCGGGGCCTACGAGATGAAATCAACAAAGTGAAAAAGTGAGCAACAATGCTCAAAGTGGGTACAACAAAGGAAGCATAGAGTAATCCTAATTGGGTAGAGATAACCGGGTTAGGATACCACAGATTTTTCATCCGAGGCTATTAGAACCCCAAGTTAGAATGATTTCACCAACAATAATGAGAATTTCTTAATAGCTAAATTTTTGTTATAAAGTTAAAAAAACAATACAAACCATTAAGTTCCTTTCGACAGAAGTAACCTGTTAGGAATTTCTACATCTGTGGTCGAAGTTGTCAAGGTTATTCAAGAGACCTTTGTCAATACAAGAAGAAGTCATTAGTACGACCCAAATAAATATTTTTCTTACTATTGAGATCATGGACACGACATGAAAAACTATCAATACCTTCGAAAGCTAATTGAGGAGTTGATCTTAATAGAGAAACTAAGGAAATTCATAACCTCAGAGGCAAACATCTGAAGATAAGGAAAAGAACCTATCAAGGATGCAAACAATGAGCTCATCCCAACAAATGTAATATACATCACTAGTGTAATAGCATCTATCTTTGGAAGGGACTAACAATAGGCCTTAAAATGATCAACTATGAAAAGATTGAAGATGTGGGAATTCAGCTTGGCCGCTATAGTAAGATTAATGAACCTGATACATCCGCCTATCACTTTAACAAATGGTGACCTACCCATCGATGAAAATCTCTTCAATGATGTTATTATGATCACTACGATGATCTTGAACTATCAGATATGAAGCATTCTAGTGAACAATAGTAATTTTGTTAGTATTTTGTTAAAATGTTTCTTCAAAAAGATGGATATGATAGATGCTCAACTTGGACCCACCTGTTGTATGGATTTTTAGAGAAAGAAAGGAAACTTACATAATGACTTCTTTACCACTGACTTGGTGAGAAGGAGAAAGGAAATATACCGCATCAAATAACTTTGTCATCATGGACGCCTCGACCACCTACAACGCCATCTTCTGTAGGTTGATACTAAATAAATTTAAGGTCGTAACTTCCATCACCAAGTGATGATAAAATTTCTAGGTGGAGGATGGATCATCACTACCCAGAGGGACTTAGTCCAGTCCCAGAATTGTTACGTGCAAATTGTAGAGAATGTTTAGAAAGATTTTCTCCAACTAACATGAATAAAAACAACAGCCTGGAAGCTATCGACGACATCGAACAAGTACATGTCTGTGAAGACAGAGGAAAACACTAGATTTTGATTCTAATCTATCAAATATTTAACAAGCTATCTTAGGTTATTTAGTTGAAGCATAGAAATCTTTCAATGAGCATGTCTTATTATCGAAGAGATGAAATGAAATTCACTAAGAATTCTTAACATATTTGAGGTCATTTGATCATAGTGTATCAATTGCTCGACGATCATAGCATGTTATGGAAGAGGTCGATTGTAATCCACTAAGGTTTATTTACTTATTCCAGGTTATTTTATCAGAGCATAGAAATTGCTCAATGATCGCAGACTATTATGAAAAAAGTTGAATCAAGCCCCTCCAAAACTGATTAGGCCAAAAATAAGGTGTCATAAATATCCTATGTTTCTCAAGTCTGGTTGTAGGTCAATATGGAAATATATTTTCTTAGAAATATGATTGTAATCATGTTCAAGAATGGCATTTGAAAACTTTCTTATTTTTATTGATTGATTTCTTGCCCCTTAGTAGAGGTTTTTCTCACAGGAGTTTAGTTATTTTACATAAAGCATCCCATTAATCAAATATTCAAGAGGTCAACTTCTTGATCAAATTAAAGAGGGACTTTGGTATAATAAGGGGGCACTGTGAAATCTCTTAAGTAGAAAGAAGTCAAACTCTCAAACATCAAGGTGCCTTTTGGTGTAACGGTGGAATTTAAATAGAAACTTCATAATTAAGCATGCTTGTATGGGAGCAATCCTAGGATGGGTGACCACATGGGAAGTAACATTAAAGGGACAAAACCATGAGGCCATTTGGCCAAAGCGGAGAATATCTTTATGGGTGAAACTTTGGGCTATCACTGACAATAAGAGAGAGCATTCTAGCCAGACATCTTCATTCAATGGTTGAAATTATGATCATGTTTAAGTCATTTACATGAGTGTCCACTTGAAGTTTTGGTAAAAGTTGCCTTCAAACTTTGAATTGGCTTTCATAGATTTATCGTCTAAATGAAATGAACAAAAACTGCTTAATCAAAATCATGCTCAGGACATTGATGTGAATGATGTTTCGAGACTCAAGGAGAAGACACAAACATTCTTTACATGGGAAAGTCATGGAAAGAGAAAACACATAATGCCTTGCCCAATCAAAGTAATCCACTATGTGTTTGTAAGTAAATAGGTGAACTCTTCACATGAATAAAAGAACATGGAATTGCAATTCAGATACTACAAATTTATAATAGTAGTTAAACTATGATAGCCACAATTGGTTTACAACAAATGTAGTTGATCATGAAAGCTATAGTCGGTGTCTATAATAATGATAGTTGGCCACAAAGACCGCTATTGGAAATTTTAACGGTAGTAGTCAATTACAAATGCCTTTGTTGGTTGTTGCATAAGCAATAGTTGACCATAAAAGTCGTGGTTGAAAGCTTTAATATTATCAGTTGGAAATAAAGGTCATATTTGGTAACTGCAATAGTATCATTTGACAACAAAGATCGTAGTTGGATGTTGTAATAGTAGTAATTTATCACATATGCCATGGTGACTGCAATATTGTTAGTTGCCCACATAAAATGTAGTTGGTGACTGCAGGAAGTTTAGTTGACCATAAAGGTCATAGTTGAAAATTGTGATAGTAGGAGTTCGTCACATAGGTCGTAGTTGGTGACTCCACTATTGTTGGTTGGTCAAATAGGTTGTGGTTAGTGATTACAACGTCAATTAGTCATAGAGTCCGCAGTTGAAAGCTGTAATAATAGTAGTTGGTCACATAGGTCGTAGTTGGTGATCATGATAACATTAGTTAGCAATAAAGACCATAGATATAATTTATAGTATTAGTTGATCTTATATGTCATAGTTGGTGACTGGACCCCTTCTCTCATAATGGGTTACAGATTTACACTAGACACTACATTTGTCGGTATACAAAAAAAAAGCTATAGATATTATGATCAATCATTGCATTTTGGATACGACAGTCATAAGTAGTGGTCTTCAGTGGTCGGTAGTCGCAACGGTAGGTGGTGATAGACAATGATAGTCAATTTTGATCAGTAGCTATGGAGATCGAAAGTTATCACCAGGTCTTCAAAACAGGTATTATATGTTAGAATCATATTTAGGATATGATATTTGCAATTAGAGGTCTCCGGTGACAAGAGGTCAGCAATTGTCAAAGGTGGTTAATGGGCATTGGTTGACAATTGTCGGCAGTTGCGAAAACTAGAAGTTTTCTTCAAGTCTTAAATACAGTGTTATACGACACTAACAAGCAGGGGACATCAACAACAGTGAGTAGGGGGACGGCTAGTGATGATCAATGACAACCAATGGACAGTTGCTAGAGGCTTCAGAGGTCGAAAGTTATTGTTGGGTCTTTAATGTAATATTATACATTAGATTCATATTTAGGATATGATGTTATTAAGCAGGGGTCACCAACAACTGTGAATAGGGGTGACCAACGGCGGGCATTGATGGTTGGTAACTACAGAGAGTGGAATTTATCATCGGGTCTTCAGTCCAAAACAGATGATGAAATTTCTTCTCTTCTCCTCTCCCCTCATGTAAAGACAGGGGGTCTATTTATAACATCTAGTGTAGGGGCATTTTAGTCTGTTGGCAAATAACTTCCCCAAACACCAAAATGGGTGACTTATATTGATGCCTCATGATTATATGAGATTTATTTATGATTTGAGTACCTTAATGACCTCATAATTTAGTGAACTTGAGCTTGTTGGATTCTTCTCATCGAGACACTCTATTTGATTATAAATATGTCAAATTTGGGACTCATTTTTCCATTCACTTGTTGATCAAAAACCTCTGAATGTGTTTTAATGGCTTGATTGGACTAAAATCAAATCAATTTTGGTATCATCGGGTTCATGTTGTCGAGATAGTCAGTTTGATTATAAAATTGTTAAAATGGGGCCTTAGATGATATTGAATTTGAATCAAGAAAATTTCTTACTTCAAAAAACTTCGATATTCGTACTAAATGACATAAAATTTGCTGGTGACACATCAAAACTTAGGAATGAAAATATGTATTACACTTTTATAATACTAGTAATGGTGAACTTTTTTTTACATGAATTTCAAATAATTGAGCATCATGTACGTAAATATGAAAGTTTAGATTTTGCGTATTTAAATATATAAGAATTGTGTGGCATACAAGTGCGTGCCCTTAATTTTTACTTATCTACTAAAGGTTGCAGCTTAAGATCCACTTAATCTATTAGACTATGCAAAAAATGAAATATTATCATAAGCAAACATGCAAAGTTATCATGCTCATTTAATATAAGATCATTTGGCCTAACTAGGACCACCGAGATGACTGCGGCAAGGCCTATTGATTAAATTGAGTAAAATCATCAACACATGAGCCAAATCTAATATCTTGTGGTTTTAACTTGAACTCTCAATATTTGTGATTACAACGCTTCCATTCATCACTATCTTATGGATGGACTTATGTCTCATCTTTTCTAATGATGCCATCTCATATCTTTATCATAGCTCACACATGCATATAAGATTTTAATTATAGACTAACATAGAAATAGTATAATCTTTTAGACTTAATACACTTACACAATATGATTCCAACCCCCATCACTAGCAAGAAGGACCACCTTACAATCCCCTCAACAGTTGTATGAATTTTTTTCAAAATATCTTAATACAGTTTGCATCATAGTAATAATAGCAAATAACCGAAAATACTTCATATTTAAAAGGGGCATTTACATACATATTACACAATACTTACGAATTTATGCATCTTACAGCTAAACATTGATATTTACATGCATAATATTTGAATTTTTAGCAACACATAAAACAAATCAATGTTACCAACTTATACGCATTTTCATGTATAGTGCATGACATCAAAGTGTTATAAATGTAAATATAGAAGTTTAGGTGTTATGTATGTTAAGACATATATATATATATATATATATGCATGTTGATTGTGGTTCAGATTGCCGGAACGCAAACGCGATAAGCACTTCAAAACAAACAAATCTACGTGGAACCAAACAATCAAGTGGATGGAGAAACGTTATCCGAAGTATCATCACATCCTACCCATCTAATTTAAAATCATTTTGTAATAAAATAATTACATTCTGAAAATTTTTTACAATATTATTATTTTTTAATTCCAAATCATTTAACATTTCTAATAATTATAGTTAGAAAGATTATGCATATTTACAGGTATGTCTAACTTTTTTACATACATGACATCTTACTAATGCAAAAAAACTAAAAAAAGAGGATATATTTTACTTTTGAAATTTTTTATGTGATATGAAAATTTTGAGTGGTGTAAATGTAAAAATTAAAATTTAGGTGTTTTAGATGTCTAAGAATTGAGTGGTATGCTTGCAAACGCCCCTTATATTTTTTAATAACTTTATTTATTTCAAAATCGTTTGGATGTCAATTTTATGAAAAAATATTACATTAGGACTCCGCACATAGAGTTACATGCGGAGTTCAATGAAATCACGCCACGTAAATGTGAGAAAAAAAAAATCAGCTCGGTAGCACGGGAATTTTCCTCCCGTGTTATTCAGGTGTTTTATTATAACACCAGAAATATTCCCAAAACATAATAACACATGAATAACATACAATAACATCTGAATAACACAGGGGAATATTCTCTTGTGTTACCGGGAATATTCTCCTGTGGCGTGATTTCATTGGATTCTGCATGTAACTCTACGTGCGGAGTCCTGATGTAATATTTTTTCCAATTATTATTATTATTATTATTATTATTATTATTATTATTTTGTTTTTAAATAGAAGATTTTGATGAGAGAATTTAATGAATTATATCTCCTCTTCGTCAAATTTTTTACTTAATCTTTTAGTACTTTTAATGCAAATATTTCTGCCCCTGCATGCATCATGTCATGTCAATTAGTATCATAGCATTCATCATACTGGTAACTTGAATTTCATTTATCTTCTTGGTGTCTTCATATTCATCCAATAAATATCCAAAAAAAAAAAAAAAAAAAAATTACAAGTTGCCTTTAAGAATATAAATAAAAAAAATTAAAACTAATGATTTGCCTTTATTTCTTCTTTGAGGCATTTATGTAGGGCTGTCAAAACGGCTCTTTATTTGCGAACAGCTCGACTTATTCGCCAAGTTAATGAGCCGAACTCGAACTACTAACAACAAAGATTTGTTAGTTCATGTTTAGCTCATTTTGGCTCCAAATACTCCTCCTCAATTATATATATATAAAATAGAATAAAAATTATTAAATTAGATTCAAATGATGTTTTAATATAAAAAATAATTTTTAAATCTTGCCCCAATCCTTAAATCTTATGGCTATGCGATTAGGGTTGTTAAAATGACTCTTTGTTCGTGAACGGCTCGTGTTCGGCACGCTAAGCAAACGAGCCGAGCAAAGAACACACTTTTTGAGCTCGAAATATAAACAAGCCGAACATGAGCTGAACCTGGGCTCGCTCGTGTTCGGCTCGCTTACAACCCTATATTTTCTTACATTCTTACATTCCACCCAGTTTCTATATATTTATATATATAGCACTTTAATTTTAACATTCATAACACTCAAATGTTTAATATCACATTAAAACTATCATTATTATTGACCTTTTTGCCGTACAAATGTAGTGGAATTAAGACTTTGCTTTTGTTGTTGTATTATTAACATTTTTGAAGACTGAAATACACATTTTCATACATAAATAATATGAAATAATTAAAAAATAAATAAAAATTTAGATAGTGGATATATAAATACAAAAAAGATTCTGTAAATCTTCAATTTTTTAGGATTATTAGGAGAGATTAGCACAGCGACTGATAATAATTAATGAAACTTTGAGTTTAAAATTAAGAAAAAATTATTGCATCAGGACTCCGCACGTAGAGTTTCTTGCGGAGTCCAATGAAATCACGCCACGTGACGGTATAGAAAAAAATCAACCAGGTAACAGGGGAATAATTTCCTCATATTATTCTGTATTATTCATGTGTTATTGTATGTTATTAAGGTGTTATTATGTTCTTGAAATATTCTCGGTATTATAACAACACAATAACACATCAGTAACATTTAAATAACATACAAAAACACCTGAATAGCACAATAGAAATATTCTCTTGTGTAACCGGATATATTTTATTTTATATTTTTTCATGTCACCGCCACGTGTTGTGATTTTATTGGACTCCACACGTAACTCTACATGCGGAGTCCTGATGTTATATTTTCTCAAAATTAAGGGGCCTTTACCTGCCGCGGAATATTCCCGGTGTTATAACAACACAATAACACATTAATAACATTTAAATAACACATGAATAACACAGAAGGAATATTCCCTTGTGTAATCGGACATATTCTATATTTTTGCATGTCACCGCCACGTTGTGTGATTTCATTGGATGTAATATTTTCTCAAAATTAAGGGGCCTTTACCTGCCGCCCATTTCTTATGTATTCACATATCAACCACTCAAACTTTAAGTTTTACGTATAGACCATCTGATTTCTATATTTTTCACATAAGTTAGGTGATATGTAAATACTAAATTTTAGGTGGTTGCTATGTTAAAACATAGGCATTGGGTGGTAGGCATTTAAGTCTGCCTACAATGAATAGAAAAGCGCACGCGGTTTGTATTATATATATAATTCTTTATATATAATATTAATCATGAAACAAATCTAATGATTTTGAAGCCTATCATTATAAAAATTATATTTAGAATATCCTAAACATAAAATTTCAAAATTAATGGCATCCTTTTGTTACAATTAATTAGTAACAAAATAATGAAAAGAAATATCTCATTTAAACATGAATATAAAATTCATAAATATAAAACATGCTTTAGAAAAAAAAATTTAAGAAATTTAAAATTAGTATTAACATCTATCTACATCCAATGACAAATAACATCAATTTTCAAAGCATATTTTTAACTTAGAACAACCATGTGTTACTAAGATACTGCGAAAAATAAAACTTCTTTGGTAGGAACTGATAGCGCCAAAAAGCATTGAAAGAGATGAGGATAGCTCAAACCTTCATGCAGACTAAGCAAATTATCAGAAAGCTGCACCTACAAGATTCTGGACTGAGAGAATAAAAAACTGGCTATTTACTCGTAACATAATTGTTGAGAGTTTGGTTTCTCACAGTAAGATCACACCTTTGAATTGTGCATAATGTTATTTGGGCTCAACTTTCTCAAAATAACAAAATATATATAAGAAACAAACAACCTAATGGGATTAGGATGAGGCAACAAAAAATTTCTTGAACGGGAAGACTGCTATGAATAGTTATCATCAAACGACGAAAAACTATAATGCATGGATATTTCATACAAACAGGGAGTGCAGTGTCATGCTGGATGAATTATGCACTTAGGGCTTCGATTGATTCACAATTAAACCACACCGCAGAAAATAAGAACACTGGTTCGAGAAATTTGGAACAAAAAAAAATTGAATAGATGCACAATAAATTAATCTAATAAGAACACATCAAGATTTATGTGAAAAACACGAGAACAGGAAAAAATCACAGAGCCACGCCACAAAAAATTCTACTATGAATGGCAGAAACATACATACATACACACTCCGATCAACTATACAAACACAACAACATAAAGAAGTTCTCTCCAAACCTTCTTTTCGATTTCACAAGAGAAAACCCTCACTGAAATCCACCTCCTAGACCCTTTTCCGCTTCAAGAAAGCCTTGTTGAAAATATCGCATATGAAAGAGTCAAGAACCACCACTATATATCAAGGGATTTAAATCCCGTAATGGAGAAACCATCGCGGGGTAACTAGGCAAGCCTACTTATTTCATGTGTTCTGTGTGGAATTGAAGTAAACGAAGTAGTTGTAGCTTAGCCACTCCTGATTACGACATAATTATGCCACACAATTCTATGTTTGGCGCTTCTGGCACTCTCTTTAAGCAATGTGCGTGCTCTTCCAGACTCCACACCTCAACAATCTCCCACCTAAAGATTGATAGCACCCAACATCTGTCCTCTAGATTTGTATCTCTATTTGTATGATCTTCATAATCACATATCGTAGTACCCAATCTCAGCATTCTTAGACTCCAACTGAAACCAACCATAACTCTAGCTTCTTGATAGTCACCACCTTAATGAACATGTCTGTAGGATTATGAGTTGTATGTATCTTCTCCAAAATTAACCGACTCCTTTTTAGGAGAGAGCAAATAAAGTGATATGTCAGCTGGATATGCTTTGTCCTAGCATGAAAAGCAGTATTCTTAGCAAGGTGAATAACAGTCACACTATCACTATGAAACTTTATAATCCACTTCTCCTTGCCTAGTTCTGTCATAAAGCCTTGTAGCCAAATTATCTTCTTGCTAGCCTCAGTGATAACAATGCATTCGGTCTTCGTAGTTGAAAGTGCAATAATCTCCTATTTTACTCCCATCATCCAAATTTCTTGGCAGTTCTGAATCAACAAATTTCTGTAGATTGATCTTTGTACTTTCATAGCAAAGTGTCACGTTGATTGTTCCCCTCAAATACCTGAGAATCCACTTCACCATTTCCAAATGATGTTTTCCTGACTCCCCCATGTACCTACTGATCACCCTCAGTGCATATGTGATATCTCGTTTGGTAAAAATCATAATATACATCAGACTGCCAACAACTGAAGCATACGAAATTCTTTCTATATGTGATTACTCTGCTTCAGACTTAGGCGACAATTTCCTAGGTAGCTTGAAGTGATTATCTAAGGAGGTGCAAACTGATTTTACATCACCCATGTTAAATCTCTGTAGAATCTTTTCAACATACTCAATCTGAGATAACTTCAATGTACTTAAAGTTTTGCCCATACTGATTATCATCCTGATGATCTTTCTAGTTGAACTTAAATTCTTCATCTCGAACTTAGTTGATAATTGCTTCTGTAAATCTCTAATTTTCTCTATATTTGGCCCTACAATCAGCATGTCATCAATATACAAAAGTTGTGAGATATAACAATTACCAAATTTTTTAATAATGCAATAGTAGTCTGCTTAATACTTCATATTATCCACTGTCTGACATGAACCTACCAAAATTTTTGTACTACTATCTCAAGATTGCTTCAAGCCATAGAGGTTCTTCTTCAACTTGCAGACCAAATCTTCTTTTCTTGAACCCTCATAACCCTATGGTTCAACCATGTAAATTTCTTCTTCTAAATCTCTATATAAAATTGTTGTTTTTACATCCATTTGTTTCAAATGTAGATCTTTTTCTGCTATTAAACTCAGCACAACTCTGACAATCATGGGAGGAAAAATATTTGTGCAGTCCACTCCTTCCTTTTGTTGGAACCATTTCACCACAAGTCTTACCATGTAGTATTTGCTACCATTTCACTCATCTTTCAGCTTGTAGAACCACTTATTATGTAGTGTTATTTTTTCATCTAGTAAAACAGTCAAATCCTATGTTCGATTTGACTCCAAGGATTACATTTCATCATCCATGTCAAACTCTCACTCCTTTGAATATTAAACTTAAGTGACCTCATCATAGCACTCTGATTCACCACTATTTGTCAATAATATATATTACAAAGAATGATAGGGACTCACCAAGTTATGACTTAGGGTTTGGTAGCTACACCGTCATCTACCCTTGTAATTTATTTAAACTTCCTGCAAAATTATATTACATGTTGCAAGTTCTAATCTTTCAGCGGGAGCAGCGAGAAGATGACAGGTTCGCTTTTATAGTTTTATTTATTTTCTGTCATTTTATTTACTGCAATTTACTCTTGCTTTAAAATATTATACATGCTTGGTTGTAAACATTAATTTACCTACAAAACAAAACTAACTTTCCAAAATCAATCAAAATTTTCAAAATTAAACAACATTTTCAAAACCAAAACAAAAAAAATAACAACATTATAATACGTTCTTTTGAATTTACGGGAGTCCCTCGGAGGAGGTAACCCACGATTGCTAATGAGATCTCCCCGGTTTAAATAAGTTTAACAACTCGTTTAAGCTTAGTAAATTCAAAAGAAAATATTGGTACCGGAACGAGGGAACCATGAGATCCTAATCGATGTCGCTCTAATCAACTTTAAACCCCCCCTTTGAGTTGAACTTACAACCTTTGAACATTAATACTTTAGGACTGCTACTTGGTCAAGGAGCTTGGAGCTAGCATCGAGAGTAGTCTTCTACAACAACAAATTTCTTTAAAACTAAACCACATATACCATAGGACTCTGAGGTTGTATGTCTAGTGCAACATAAATTCTCACCTCATCTTTAGGCCTTTTGCATGATCATGTCGTGTAATATAAGACCTAACTCATTTTAGGATTTTGAGGTTGTCGTTCGTTACCACATAAATCCTCCTATCTTCTAGGTTATTTGTGCGACCGTGTCGTGCAAATGTAAGCCCTAAATAATAAAACTGGCAGGATGAAACATTTAATAATTTTTCTATCAAAATTGAAGCTTAACCATAGGGTATCTTGGGTAGTCATTGAGGTTCTCCTCAGGATCTGTGACAACCCCTAGTTTTTCTTCTTTTGGATTTCATAATAAATGTACCAAATTTGAGCCTCTCCCATTTGACACTCCTTGGTCCAATCTTTAAAAAATTTTATCATTTAGAATTCTTAAAGACAATATTTTCTGATTTAAATCGAGAGTTTTCTTAAATGAGAGCCTCTCCCATTTGACACTCCTTGGTCCAATCTTTAAAAAATTTTATCATTTAGAATTCTTAAAGACAATATTTTCTGATCTAAATTGAGAGTTTTCTTAAGTGACATCGGTCATTTGAGATATAATTGACTATAGGGGCTCTCCTCTACAGGGAGTTTTAGGAACACAGGTAATATAAACCCTGTCTAATTCTTTATACTAAATAAAGGAATTTTTCGGTCAACATAAAAAATTGTTTTTTGCAGACTAAAACGGATGTCATAAACTCTTTAGTTTATTTAATCGTGCACCACCAACAAGTTGTGTATCTATCCTTCGAGGTAGATATATTGCTTACGGTGTTGTGTTCGGTCATTTAAACTAACGCGGATATGAGATCTGTTCGGTTTTGTATTTTCAGAATTAAAATATTACTTTTTTCTAAATTTTAAATTATATATGTAAATTAAATTAACCATCTTTTAAAACCGGGAGTCGGGATATCCATTCCGACGACTTACAATTTATAATTTGGCGACCGACATCTTGTTATTCATATCCTACCAAATAAAACAAATTAATGTCCAAATAACAATTCACAGAAAGCATGAAGCACTTGGTGCAAATTATGGTAAGAGGAAGTAGTATATGTTGACAAAGTTTTTTGCGAGAGATGTTGAGTAAGATTACTTGAAGAAAATGTGAGCGGCTTTCCCAAGAAAAGACACACATTTTACATAGATTAATATCCCCACATCACAAAGCTGTTAGCTTATTCAAGAATTTAGACCCTTAATTTTAGGCCACCTAGCAAAATAGAGCAATATTAAGAGTGTTGCCTTAAAAATCAAATAGGTGTACAGACCAAAATTTGGATGCTCACAAAGAGAAGTTCTCTAGCTTTGTAACTGTTGAATAATTCATTTATTCACTAGATGTTTTTATTATTCTCATCAACTAATGAGATAGAGAGTAAAGCATTTAACAATATATATTTGCCATAGTTAAATATTGAGGGATGTTCAAATGTTCATCAATTGTAAGCTTGTTGCCTTGCAAGTAATGGGTTGTCAAAAAATTCATGGTAAGTATTCACCAGCTAGAGCTAGTCCTATTGCAATTTGCTTGCCACTTATGGGATGTTGAGAAGGGAAATTTTTTTTGCCAAAATCAAGTCTATTAAAGATATTTTTTTTTTTATGCAAGAGGTTTCTTGTTTAAGTTGCATCAAAAAATATGGCATTATCTTGATAGAATAACCCTAAATAGAGCCATAAGAGAGACAACACCAATTGAACAATAGTTAGCAGAGTGAGAAACTCTTATTGGTCAGCTTCGTACATAGTTTGATGAGATGACCAAAGCTATGGTGGTTATGAAAGATCGGTTAGTAGCAATTGGTGTTTGGGCATAGCTACCAGAGTTTGTTGCACCAGCAATAAACAGAGGGGAAATAACAAGGTTTCATGCTTTAACGACAGAGCTTGTGGTAGTGTGTAGGATAGTTGTCATCAGTTTTACCACGAGAGGTCCCACCTTTACCATATGACACATTGACGGAGATTCAATAATTAGACATTTTAATGACACATGTTTAATCAAACAAAAGATAAAACATACCATTTTATCCAAAAATTCAGAGGATTTGTGAAAATGAGTGTCCTTATTTAGTTGAGTATAAGCATGTTCAGTATCCAATATGTTTTGTCACTCATTACTTCCAATAGTTTGATGAATTAAGGAATCTAAAGTAACACTTGGCTTGTTATTGGCCCATATGTTGTAGTATTGGGGACAGTGATGTTTTGCTTCTTATAATTTTTGCTGGCAACTTGGGTGGGTTAGCATTTGAGTAGCATGATTATCTTCTTAATGATTAAGTCATGACTTTTGCAGAGCTTGACGAGTTGTTTATTCAAAGGTTTGTTAGTGTAAAGTGTAGTGTTACAGTTGGCGATTTAGTGATGACTAGGCAACAACCTCATGAACCTTTATCTAATAATATTGTTAGATGGAGGAATCATAATTTTTAGTATGAGCCACAATTACAGAAGCAACATACAATTGAGATTTCGCTGAAAAAATATTGATGGTCTAATCACAACGTATCTTAAGGGTTCAATATCGAAGCTTTTCAAAAGCTTATGAGTAAAGTTAAAAGTTTTGTTTAGAATAAAAATTAAGTTAATGTTAGTACCCCTTTTGTCCCTTAGAAGGGTGGTTTGATACTAAGTTATGCGGTGAAATATTTCTTGAGATGCCACCATCATACGAAAATCCCATAGTGATGGAATTGATATTTTGGGTGACTTTTAGGGATATAAATAAAGCCTAAGGAGTAGGAAAGCCATTTAGAGTGGATCTATTTAGTTTAAATTTGACTACTAAGGATAATAATTTATTTTTTTTAATCTTTCTAAAAATTTTTAAAAAATTTTCAATTTATTTTTTCACAAAAGGATTACAATCGATAACTTGAATAATAAGAGGCAAAACCGGGTATTTGAAAAGTGGGGGAACCAACCAACATACTAACGGTAGCAACCAACTTTACCTAATTTCTCACAACATTGGAAAAGTATACTTCTATTTTTTTAGAGTTAATGTCCTTTTGCTTGTGAAGTGAATGCATGTAGGATTATTTTGTATCATGATTTGCGAATGATCAATGCGTTATCTGCAAAAAAAGATGTGTAATTGAGCCCTTGGTTCTTGTAACAGTGTGAAACATTCCCATGAGACAACTCATCATCAAGTGTGCTGGAGAGAACTTCCATAATAATAAGAAACAATAATTGAGATAAAAGACATCTCTAATTTAACTCATTTGGGGAGTGAAGATAACTGTTTGTCTCACCATTAGGAAGAATGGAGAAAGGAACATTTAAGATATAATTCTTCACCCACTCTTCAAACATAAGAGATATAGCTTTCAAAACATGCTTTTCTAGAACACCTACTCTAATTATGTTGTTAAAGTTTTTTTTTTCAATTAAACTTTAGCAAATAAATTTTTTTTCAATGGTGGGGATTTTAGGCCATTGAAATTTTAGGTAATCTCTAAGTTAGACTAATATCATTAACAACTATGAATCACGAACATTGACACTGGGACATAGAAATTATACGACACTATGTGGGGGTATGACAATTAAATAAAATAAACATGGCACATCATGGACACATTTTAATATTTAATTACTTATTAATATAAAATATTTATTTTTCATTATTCTTCGTGAAAGACATCACAAAGTGAAATATATAAGAATAAAATTTAATTTTATTATGAAACACATGCTTAATATTTTTTTTTTTGTAAAATTAAACATATAATATATTAACAAGGTAAATAGAAATTTTTTCAAGTTATCGACTAAAATCTAAAATATTCCACGACTATATCTTGTTTAATTAATTAAGTTAAAATATAATTTCTAGAATTATAATAAGTATAGATTTAAAATTATAACTCACAGAATTTGGGCGGCTTTGAATCTTGGCATCAACAAATAGAAGCTTCAGTGGAAGTTTCATAAAGTTCACAAGATATCTGGATTGACTTCAACAAATTTTTATGGGGTATTTGGATCAGCTTCAAAGAACATGTTTGATTATTTCTCAGGTGAGGCAAAGAAGCTGACAACTTTTGCTCTGATGGGTACAAATTCGGCTTTAATAAATAAAAGAGAATTACAATGCTCAGCTTTGACGAACGTAGGATGGTCCTTTGACCCTCAACTTCAACAGACGAAGATGGAAGTTTTGATGCTCGGCTTTGACGAATATTGGATGCACCTTTAATGGTCAATTTTGATGATGATTAGAGGGAACTTTGACATGATAGGAGAGGAGATGATTTTGACAATAAAGCATAATTAGGGCTATATATATTTATAATTTTCTACTTTCTGTGCACATTTTTTTTCCAAATCATGTTGCAGTCATATCCATTGTGACTTCAAGGGGTGTCTGAGATGTGTTTGGGCCAAAAAAAATTATGACTCATATTTTATAATATCATAGCATGTCGAACAAGTGTCGGTGGTTTATACGTATTTAACATAATACACCAACAACAAAGCCTTATTCCCACTAAGTGGGGTCAGCTACATGAAACCATTTTCTCCATTGCATCCTATTTAGTGTCATATTTTCATTTAATTCTAATAAAGTAAGATCAATTTTTATACAATAAGCCCAAGTATTCCTAGGTCGATGTTTAATGTGACCAAACCATCTAAGATGACTCTCTCTAATTTTGTTCATCACTGGAGCTACACCAATTAGCTGCACCAATCCTATCACGGATATAATCATTTCACATTTTGTCTTTAAGTGTAAAGCCACTCATCCACCTAATCATTCTCATCTCAACAACACTTAACTTAGTATCATGATTCTCTTTTAAAGGCCAACATTCCACGCCATAGAGCATTGCATGTCTCTCTACTATCTTATAAAATTTTCCTTTCAGTCTAAGTGGTACTTTTCTATCACACAATAGGCTCGAAGCATTCCTCCACTTCAACCCCAACTTGAATTCTACTAATAACATCCCCATCTATATATCAACATCCCCATCTATATCACCATCACTTTGAACAATAGACCTGAGATTTCTAAATCATTCAAACATTTTAATAATTTGATCACCCAAAGTTACACTTCTATCACTAGAGCTACTACTAAAATTATATTCTATGCATTCAGTTTTAGTTTTACTCAAACGACGGCCTTTAAACTCCAATGTAGACCTCCATAAATCAATTTTTTCTGGGTTTACACATTTGACATAATATTACATAATATTTGAAGTGTTAGTGCTACATATGTTAATGATATCTCTGTTTAATGAAAGCAGCTTTGACACAATGAATGATGGTGGGAAAAATATCTAATCTATTTTTAGATTTTAGCACGGCTTTGTAAAATGCATATAAGTATGTGTTTGTAATCAAGTAAGGAGTTGGTGTGTTTTATTTGGGTATTAAAGTGATGATGTCATACATGATCATTTTAACAATAGACTAATGTTAAGAAGTGACAAACAACCCTTAGGATTGTAAAATTTAAAATATAATTCAAAAATTCACAAATATTATTCCTAGTGGTCCTCCGACCTAGGTGAACCTTCAATAATTTTCTTAAGGACAGAAAGTTTATTTTCCTTAGTTAAATAAATTAATTTGAAAATTTCTATTTTTAAATTAAAATAATTATTAAACATTAAATAAAAATCAGGAAAAATACTAATTTTCCCTTGATGTTCTAATTGACCCATGAGTAGGATGACAACAAAACTTCAAATTCATTTGAGTTAAATTTGAAGAATTATGAAGTAGAAATCCTTAGGGACAAAATGATAATTTTTGAGATTCCTTACACTAATTAAGATTTAGATCAAATCAAACAGTAAATGGGTAATTTTAATCATAGTAAACTCCCTGAAATGATTAAAATACAAAGGGTTAAAGGTAGAAACCAATTCACACCATTTCTATAGAAGGGTAAAAATGTGACTTTTTAAATTGTTCTGATTTGGAAGTTAATTAAATGTAGAAGATCCTAATGTGAGGAGCTTAGGCTAGGAAGATAATAACCCACTAATTGGAAGCCCCAACCAATGGTTAAATAATAATTCAATGTTTTAATAAGGATTAAATTCATTTCATTTAACATTTCAAAATTACAAATCTACCCATAAAGACTTAAGAGCTCAGCAATGAATTAGGTTTGACCTAGAATCATCTAATGAGGTCTAGAAAAGAGATAAGATCAATCATAAGCATCTTCGAAACACTACAAGCACAACCTCAATTGAAAGAGAGGATTCACTTAATAATTTAGTTTGCCCTTAAGGGCGTCCACTACCATAATTTCTAAATGAACATGGGGTGAATGTTTAGTTGTCCCACTCATGGTGTGATTAAAACATTAAATATTTACTGTATATAAGACTAAAACATTACAACTAAACTTTAAATCAACTAAGAATGATTAACTCAACAAGGCAATAAGTCCAAATGAACTCGAAATGATTCAGAATGTTATAAAAGATGTTTAGGGTTATGCCCCAAACACTTTTACATTCTTTTGGATATTTTGGAGGACATCTGAACCAATTATCCTTTGTTGAAGAAAATCATCTTGAATATTCTTAGGGACCCACCAAGATATGCCCCGAGACCCGTTAATTCACAAATTCCAATAAAATATCTGGCACTATATATCCTACATTTGTAACCTGATGCTCAAGGATTTCTTTTATAAGGTAATCAGATTCTTGTGAGCAACTGGGGACATTTGTTAATGTCATATATGGATCACCAGACTTGTGTAAGTCAGAGGTTTACGTGGCGAGGGCGATGACGACATTACTTATGTGTGATAAATGAGGGATACAAAGTGGGATTTGAAATAGTATCTCCTATCTCTATGACCTCCAGGGAGAGGATAAGATTAACGATACTATTCACCAGCTTTTGGTAGAAGTTGCCCCTAACATTCCTAGGTAACCGGTAGTTCTAGTCTGATTAGAGTAATTTGGTAGATTGAAATTAGACAAATCAAGAGAAAAGATTCTAACAAATGAAGAGCATAAAACACATTAAAATTATGGTTAAACAAAAATAATATTAATGAAGCACAAACAACCCACATAGATTTGAGAGTAGGTTTGCTTCTCCACACTATACTTTCACACAAAAACACTCTTATCTTAAGCACACACACACACACACACACACACACACACACACACACCTTTTTTTCAAACACACTACAACATAACATATGGTTCCTATTTATAATGTCAAAACTCATAAGAAACTCACATGACACTAATTTTACTATTCAATAACATATCATAAATTTAGTAAGTAAAAATGACATGTTATCTTTCTCCTGCCAAGAAAAGTTTCTTAAAGTGACATAAAGTTCACTTCAAAGATAAGCCAAAAACTTTCTTGGCAAAATATCCTTCTTGATCAAGTAAGAAGCTTCATGGAATTTTAAAAACTTTCTTGGCAAAATCTCCTTCTTGATCAAGTAAGAAGCTTCATGGAATTTTTAACCTATTTCTCATGGTCATAATTATTGTTATTTAACCTACGATAAATGTCCAATAATTTTTTGTTCTTTGTAAAAAATTTAAATCTATAGAAGTAATTAAGGGGCAAGCATTGATCCATAAATATTTTTTTTCGTGTTAGTTTCACCAAATAAAGAATAATCATAATAATCTTATTATCGATCCCACTGCCAATCAGAACCTTGAATTGTAGCCCTCCAATGGTCCAACTGGGCTTCAATAGGAACCGATAAATAATCATCATCAATTTACTCAGAAGCATAAGCATATTTATTGTAACTAAATGGTTGATAAACATGACTAATCCCTTGGCATAATATTTTATTAAAATGTCTGGATGGTTCAAATCATTCACCATGTCATTCTGGTGGAATGAAATTTATCTTAACTTCAATTGGTGAATTTCAATACATAAGAGCATGACATATTTTAGATTTAGCTTTTCTTCCAAACATGTGAGTTTGGGTTACATAATCTACCCATATACTGCCAACCACTCCAAAACTCATTAGCAAAGATAAATCTATTGTTATATTGTCATTTTCCACCTCAGAAAAAATAATTACATGTATATAAGCTTTATAAATTAAAATTTTCAACTGGCATTGACACCTAGTATATCTACAAATTTTGTTACATATGTTAGATGTATTATAACATTGTTGATCATAATTAAAACAACTTTCATTATTAGAGTATAACCCTAAAATTGAATAATGTTTAGTGGTCACCTTCTTAAGCATTTCATGTATCACACAAAATTGATGAAATCTTATTTCATTTGGTATATATATTAGCTTGTTATGATATCATTCAGAAGATATCCTTGATAAATTCCAATGGAATATATCATTATATTTCGGGAACTAATCTCAATAATTATATTATTTACTATTCTATTATCATTGCTATTTATTTCTTCTATTATAGTTCATTCTAGAGAGTTAAGAAATAGCTTGATTCTTCATTTTATGGTATCATTTATATCGTACAAATGTAAGAAACTTTCTACGTTTTTCATCAACTACTCTGAAATTGTACAACCCTTTCTAAGAAGATTTCCCTTTGTACAAATCTGTTTGTTCTTTTGCCTCCTTCCATGTTGCATGACTCTTGATTTTGGTGGAGAAAAGATAATATAATATAAGAACGTTTTACCTCTTGGTTTCCTGATGGTTGTAAGAAAATAGTCAATTAAGACTTCTATGACTTTATAACATTCGGGTCATCCATTGTTTATAAAATGTCATATATTATCTATAAAATAGTGATGTATTCCATCCAATTCATTTGTTTTAGAAAGCTGATATCATTCTTCTCCTTCATATATTTTTAGTTCGTAGTCTCCAAATTTCATATAACTCATTCATTCCGTATGTGATTGTTCAATTCCTATAAAACAAAATTCATTATAAAATTTTGCAATAGCGAATAACTCGGTTGTTCTATTTAAATCAAATTGTCTTGATAGTTGATATGCTAAGAATTATCATCATTTTTTATATGTTCTCATATTATATTTATTCTTCTATTAGTGATAAGAAATTTTAACCATCTTTCGGAACTCAAATTATGTATATTTGATGATGGCTTCACAATCTGTTCTCATGATGGTCTCCATTTTATGACAAATGAAAAAGTAATAAGTTACCAAGTTATTGATAATTGCAATAAAGTCATAATCCAAAGAGCTTAAATACTTCTTCTTTTATGAAGTCTAGAAACATGTCTGCAAATATTTTATTCTTTCTTGTCGTCGAATTGATTAGGTTTCCTCATTAGAGTTCACCACCACCATTTTCACATCCACCGGATTCATTGATCAGAAAATATGTATCTAATGGAAGAGATAAGTTTGGATGTTCTGACACCATCTTTTTGATTTGCTGCACTAACAAAACATCTTTCTGATTAAACTTTCTGAAGCATTTCAAAGATGTTTTAATATACAAAAGTTGCATAGTTTGATAACCCTAAAAGGGATCTTAGTAACTTTAAATCATCTAATTTATGTGACTGTTTGAAAATTTTTAAAAGAATTGTTATATGTGACCTAACATAGTTTGATAACCCTAAAAGAGATCTTAGTAACTTTAAATCATCTAATTTATGTGACATTTCTAAAGTCTCTTTGAGATCTCTTGAAATGTTTCTAAAGATATTATCTATTTTTCTTTAGAATATTTTCGGAGTATTTTTTAAGACAAGATACATTACTAACCATTCATAGTGATCATCAAGACATGTAGAAGCAATCCATTCCATAAACTAAAAACTTGTGATGCATATTTGGTTGCTAAAACTCTGATTTTAAATTAAACTTACTTAAATCATCTCGCATTTTAGATTTTATTTATGAGTTGTTCTTTTGAGAATGTTGTCATTTAATCTTTTATAATTTAAAATCATTCTAGATTGTCCTATGTTGTTTGCTCTCTTTGATAACTATCATGGCAGGGAGAAAATATTACATCAAGACTTCTAGTTTCCTAATGAAGTTTATGCTCGGAGTCCAATGATGGGGCGCCACGTGTCAAGTGAGTTCCACCGTAATACAATGACATTGACCAGTGCTAAAAATAGTGGAGCTCACTTGACAAGTGACCCCCCACCATTGGACTCCGAATACATTACGAGTCCTGACGTAATATTTTTCCCATGACAGACTCCTATATCTTGATTTTGATAATTTGATATTTTTAATAATTGGGTAATATACATTTATCAACCTTCTATCTCGCAATTATTATACTTTATTTCTCCTTTAATATTCATATTTAGAAGCATTTCATAGAATATTCTCCAATAATTTCTAAATTATTCAGATTTTCTCCTATATAAAATTTTATGGTGAAGTCTACACAGCCATAGTTAGAAATAATTGGGATTTATTTATAATTTAACTTATCAAATATTGGATCTTAATAAGAAATGAAGGGCCATAAGAAGACATTAATAGCATTTTTTACATTATTATTTAACTTATCATCCATTCATTTATTCATCCAAATGTCTTAACATAAAATTCTCATATCCTTTTCCCAATCAAAAATAGAAAAGTGGAAATAAGAAAAGTTAATTAATTACAACACCACAGTTAATTAATATAAATGCATAAAAAATTTGGCGAAAGTGAAAAAAATATGGTATGGAAGGCATCAATAAGCCAAAATTTGAATTATAATAACAATATTATGACATAGAACATGTCAACAAATGTTGCATTCCTTGTGCAAATGTACCAAAAACAATCAAATGTTTTATTAGTGAATTAGTGCCCATCAATATATTTTTTTTTATTTTCACACAATAATTCATAGCAAAAAAATAGTATTATTTAAATAAAGAAAAAAGAGGTAGAAACTGCCTTCACTGAACTCTTATAAATCGATTACGCTGCTGCGGCTAATGGTACTGACCGATAGCAAGCTCGCTTTGCTGCACGGACAATGTCCTCAACCTATACATAATTCAATGAGTTCTTTAAGAACCATTTAATTAACATTCAGGGGCATTTACATATACACCACAAAGATCATATGTATTTACATATATAACACCCAAGCATTCATATTTACATGCATACGACTCAAATCTTTAACATCACATCAAAAAATGTTCCCATCAATATATCTTTTTAAAAGTGAAATATATCTTTTAATGCATAAGTTTAAGAGAACAAAGCGGTATAATTGCAAATATCAAACTTTGGGCGTTAGATAAGTAAAAACAAAGGAATTGTGTGTTATTGATGTAAATTTCCCTAACATTAAGGTGCCATGCTAAACAAGAGTATTGGAACATATGAGAAGTAACTCGAGTGGTTTACTGACCTGAGGAAGAGCCAGCTTCTCCAGATTTGCAGCATATGGCATTGGAACATCCGCTCCTGCAATCCTCTCGACCGGAGCGTCGAGATACTCGAAGCATTCCTCAACGACGACGGCACTGAGCAACAGAAGGTTATATTAGAGGGAGATGGTTCGTTCGTACCCAGTGAATCAGGTCCAAAAGTGTACTTGAAGCGAGAGGATGAGGGAGTATACTTTTACAATGTAGATGATTAGAAGAGCATTTAAATATAAAGGCATTGTATTTACACGTCTAACACCTAAACTTGCTCGTAACATTTATACCACCCAAATCTTTCATATAATATAAAAAATACCACTATTTTTACTCTTAAAAAAAATGAAATAAACCTTTCATGCATAGGTAAGGTGGCATATATGTAAAAATTGAAGTTAGGTCCTAGATTAATAAAACCATAGGAATTAAGAAGTGGATTGAGTGGCATATATGTAAATTTTTAAATTTAAAACTTTCATGGGGTTAGATATGCTGGGAGTGCAGAGAGAGAGAGAGAGAGAAAGAGAGAGATTCTTAATGGTATTGAACCAAGACTTCCCATGACTTCTAGATCGAAAATGGAAGCTACTTATCCCTTGCTGAGGGATGGCGAGGAGAGACAGATTATTAATAGTATTCAGGTTGGGTTAAACGTTTTACCAAATCTCTGCACCAACACCATGCTGTGGGAAACCTTCTTCTACCGTGACCAATCTGTTGGTTTTCTTCACAGAAGAAATGATAGCATCTCTATCAAGCGGTCTGATAGAACGAAGATTTATAATCTGCAAAATAAATACTTGATGAGTTCCTCCAAACTGAAATTAGAAAGATAAATACTCACCAAAATATAGTTGGTTTAGTTCGGTTAAACAATTCACTTTAAATGGACGATTACCTCAGCACTAATCCCATCCCTGGAGAGAATCTCAGCTGCCTGCCAACAAGATAAACCAAAATAGTTTAGAAATGTAACCAAATAACAAAAGGATTTGAAGAATTCTTAAAATCATACATGCCACTAGTTTTAATATGTTAAGGACTAAGGAGAATGAACAACTTTGATCTTGCATTTGATGAAACATAATATTAAGTTATAATTAAAAGATGCTAATTCTCTTTATACACACACACATACACGCGCGAGCGCGCGCACGCACACACACACATACATATATATATATATATATATATATGACCATACATTTCTAAGGATTCAACTATGAAAAATAGCCTCTGCTCAACTGATTAATTAGGAAACATTGATTGCCAAAATCCAAGCACTCTACTAAAATAGCTTAAGCATGAGCTTCATATACCTTAGCTTATTGACTTAAGAACTGTTTAATATAAAATTTCAACTTTCGATTTAAATCGCTCATTGACTTAATATAAAATTTCAACTTTTGATTTATTTTCTTGGATTGGATTTATTTCCTTTCTTATTTTATGTTATTGCCTTTATCTCTAAATAACTATTATGAATTGATTAATTGAAGATATTAGGTGTTATCTTGCCTTCTTTGTTATTTCCTTTTTCCTATCTTTCTTATTCTAGGGTCATCAATCCCAAGAGTACTCTTGTATGAGCATACCTAATAATAAAGGTTCTGATAAAATTTCAGCCATTACATCAACGGTGCATCGATGTTTAAAAGTTTAGCTTCATTCTACTTAAGGATTTCAAAGGACATATATTTGAGGTGACTGAATTGGGCACAAAGATTTTTGGTAAGATGGGCTATGAAAGGATTTATGATGATGTGAAATGGGAGATAAAAAGTAAAATGAAAGAAGTTACAAGAATTTCACAAAAGTTTATGATCGTGCAACTAAAATTCATACATTAAGTGAGAGTAAAGTGTATTAAAAATCCACAAACTATTTAGATGGGGCCATTTTAATTCCAAAGTCTATAAAGTGTCAAATAAGTCCTCAGACCCTTTAAATTGAGGCTGAAATAGTCCACTGTTGAGACTGTTGCAGCTCATATTAAAAGAGTTTGAGGACTAAATTGACATTTTTACAGACTTTGGGACTTAAATGACACATTGCAAAGATTTGGGAAACTATTTTGACACTTTTCTCCTTTAAGAGATGAGTAAACTTAACTAACCACAAAAGTGGATCTAACACATCTCAAATAGAAAATCAAGATCTGTTAGCATGTGATAATACCACGAGAGAATTTCAACATAACATATTTTGTAGTTATACATATATATCTTCAGAGTATTGCAAACGCAATGAAAAGAAATAATTACCTTGAGATCATAAGATAGTGAAATTTGAAAGGTCAGATATTATTAATGTTTTGAGATACTTTATTTGAACCAAATAAGATAAGAGGATAAGATGAATAGTTTCATCAACAGCCTATACAAGTTTTAGAAGGATCTAAAAATAGAAAATAGGGGAGGGGTAATAAACAAATGTTCATAACTGCGTGATAATATGAATTTTATTATAAATTTTGAAATAAATTATATGAATTATTTATTTAACATTTAAACTATTCAATTTATTTCGCTTGCAATTCATTCTTTTTATTAAAAAGCCAATCATAATATGAAAAATATTTAAATTCATTCTTGTTATTAAAAAGCCAATCATAATATGAAAAATATTT
>NW_018164764.1:112882-116124 GCF_001263595.1 Phalaenopsis equestris | reverse complement strand
AGTTAAAAACTGAAAGGCCCAAATTAAACACTGTATCAACTTGTAATCAAGAATGTGTTTTTGATGGAGACATGGAAGAAAAAGTGTACATGGAGATCTCCACATGACTGGAAGATGACTCGAATAAACATCAAGTTTGTAAACCAAGAAAATCACTTTATGGCCTCAAATAATCGACAGGAGCTTGGTTTGACAAATTTGTGAAGATTATAAGATCTTATGGGTACATTCAATACCAGTCAAATCATATATTATTCATAAAGCATACAAAGGAAAATAATAAAATGATACTCATTATCTATTTAAATAATTTGATCCTGACAGATGATGATGATAAAGAGATTAGGAACATTAGAGAGATTCTCACTACTAAATTTGAAATTAAAAATATATGAGCAATGAGATACTTTCCGGGCATGAAAGTGGCCAAATCCAAAATGGGTAATGTGATATCTTAAAGAAAGTACATCCTAGACCTATTGAAAGAAACATGAATATTAGGGTACAAACCTGTTGAGACTCCTATAGATTATAACAAAAAGTTACAGTTTTGGGGAGAAAAACATCAGTAAAAAAAAAAGGTAAATACCATAGATTGGTGGGTAGGCTCCTTTACTTATCAAATAGTGGACCTAATATTGCCTTTTCTATAGGCACAGTGAGTCAACACATAAAAAATCCAAACGAGGAACATTTGGGGATAGTTCGCAAAATATTGAAATTTCTTAAGAATACACTTTGTAGAGGGTTCTTGTTCAAGAAATCTGACAATAAGGATGTAGAGGTTTACACTGATGCTAGCTAAGCAAGAGCACTCACGAACAAAAGATCCACCTCTGGGTATTCTTCCTATGGAAAAATCTTGTCACATTGAAGAGCAAGAACCAGTAGTCTCTAAAAGCAATGCAAAAAATGAGCATCAGATACTTGCTTTGTGAATTTGTGAAAAAATGTGAATTCAAAGGGTACTAAATGAGTTTAGATACTCTACGGTTGATCCCATTAGGATGTTTTGTAATAGCCAAGTTGCCATTAGCATTACAAAAAATCTTGTCACATTGAGATTGATAGATATTTTATTTTTTTAGTAGGTCAATGGAGGCATTATTCACTTAATCTACATCATGACTCACTGTCAAATTGCTGGTGCCTTAACAAAATCTCTACCTCTTGGCAACATAATTGATTTGAACACCAAGTTGGGTCTTTAAAACATCTATGACCCAACTTAAGGGAAATATGGAATTATGTGTTTATTATTTTAGATTTATTTTCATTTATTTATTCCTTATTATGTTGTATTTCTTTTCTTTATAGTTGTTATATCTTTAATAAGGTGTAACTATGGGAATTATATTTTTCCTTTGGTTTTATTCATTATATAAGGAGAGGTATTGTGATTTGTTGACTAAGAAAAAAGAGAATATTTTCCTCCCATGTTCTTCTTCAAGATTCAAATTAAATTCTTTAGTTGAGCCAAATAATATGAAGAATAAGATGCATAGTTTCATCAATAGGCTATCATGTCTTAGACGAATCTAAAAAAAGATTGGACACTAATAAACAAATATAGATGAATGATGAAGTTCAAGGTATTTAAGGAAAAGAGATGTACTTTTAAAATTAATACCATTGATGCATGTAATTTCCTAAGTGACAAAACTAAACAGTATTAAAACATTAAATAATTATTAGAAAGCTAGAAAAACACATAAAGAATCTAATAGACTAGCAAAAGCTCCAATTTTTTTTTATAATTTATATAATAGACTTGATGCTAAAAGAGATGAAAATGTATATGATAATGAAAATAAAAGATGATAGATCTAAAAATTTTGAGTAAGTTAAATGCATTGCAAGCGAAGATAAATAGATTTTATTTAAAGATAAAAGATATAACAGAATGATGAAATTATAACTTTGAGAAACTATTAAATATAACAGAATGATGAAAAATAAACAAATAAATATAAGAAACAAAAATAGGTAGAACTTTACATCAACATGAGTTACAAAGAATTGAAATTTTATATGGCATAATATAGCAAAGGATAATCTTAAAACTGTACTAACTACAAATGAATCAAGTTTAAAGAGTCGTGCAAATGAACAAAGACTTGGAAAAATTATAATAGTACTAAATAACTAATATGGTTTAATGCCTGAACATCTCCTATATAAGTGATAAATATATAGAGATGATATTGAAAAGATATAATTTTGATTGCCACAAGAATTAATTGCATGTGAAAGAAAGAAAGAAGTGTTTACCAAATGTATGTTGCAATTATCAATGATATGTACAATGCAACACTAAATATTGTGGAATTGTGAGTGTTGCATTTTAGTTTTATTTCCTCCTCATTATGTTATATTTCTTTCCTTCTTGAGTTATGTTTTCTTTGGTAGGTTGTAATTGTTGCAATTATTCGTGCACTAGTCATTCCTTATTATATAAGAAGAAGAGTTGTAATTTGATTATTGAAAAATAAGTTAATTCAATTTTATCCCTGTTTATTCATGGTATCAGAGATAAGTAATAAACCCTAACTCTCCTTCCTCCTGCAGGCCCTCCGCCAGATCTTCTCCCTGCAGACACATCTCTTCTTCCCTGTCAAGCAATCATTATCTGAGCTTCACAGAAGACTCGATTGCTTCTCTTCACCGAATCACTTCCCAGCAGGCCCAGATCGCTCCACAACAGGTTTGGATCGCTTCAGGCACATTCTTTCTGTCACTTTGCAGTCACAATCAGATGTAATTCTTTCTTTTGTTTTGCACTTGTGATTCTTTCTCTTATTGGCACCCGCAAATCATTTTGTCGCTTTGCAAGCGCGATCTCTTCCCTTCGGCTGGGTTTGCTCTCTGTGAAGAGAAGCTATGTCAAAAGAGAAGCTATGTCCTCGCACACGTTCTTTCCACTGCCACGCTGTGGAAGTTTTCTCTCAGCCGCAGTTATCAGGTAGCCTTCCAGAGTAAGTTCATCCTTCCTAAGCAAGCAGAACGCTTTCCTCTTCTCTTGTATCACACAATCAGCCATAAAATTCTTTCCAAAGCTAAAACATAGTGCTTATGACAAAATATGGCATGAAGATGTCTAGCTCTACTCTAGAGGTTAGCTTAGAATTAGAGTTCAGAAATTCTGCCCAAACAACCCCAAAACTCACTTTACCACAAATGATAAACTCAATGGTAATAACTTCTTTGAATGGTCTCAATCCGTGTTTATGTACATTTGTGAA
>NW_018164764.1:107414-112782 GCF_001263595.1 Phalaenopsis equestris | reverse complement strand
TTTGAAACTGCTTAAAATTTTCAATCCTTCCATAACAAGATTTTCACTAGATTCCAATGTAAAATTCAGATTATCAATTATGATAATGCAATAGAATATTTCAAATCTATCCATGGACCATACCTTACAAAGAATGATATCATCTATGTCAGTTCCTATGTTGAAACTCTAACAAAATGAAATGGCTTGGATAAACAATATACAACTCCTTGAGATATATAGTTTTATGATGCTTTCTCCAAATGTCTGAAAAATTTTATCGGGAAATGTCGCGTTCACAACCACCTACCACATTAATAGAATGCCAAGCAGAGTCCTTAGATCAAAGCCCCTCTCGATATTGTGATGGAAAAAAACCCTCATGTAAGAACATTCTCATCCAATCTTCCTCTAAAAGTATTTGGATCTCTTTTGTTCAAATTCACCAACCAAATCATATAAAATTTGACCCAAAGTCCATTGCATGTATCTTTCTTGGGTATGCTTCTAACAAAAAAAAGAAACAAATGTTATTCTCTCATTACATGAAAAGATTATAACTTCATGGATGTTACCTCTTTGATACATCAACTTAATATCTAGAATGCGTTTTTGAATGAAGACATTGTTGAAGAAGTGTATATGGGAATACCAATAGTACTGGAAAATGACTCAAAAAAACATCTGGTTTGTAAACTAAGTCACTTTATATCCCCAAATAATCTCCAAAGACTTGGTTTGATAAGTTTGTATAGATGATGGAATTGATAGGTATATCTAATGCCAAACGGATCATACGTCATTCATAAAATATACTCGAGGATTTAAGAAGGCTATACTTACTATCTATGAAGAAGAAATGATCCTAACAAGTAATGATGAAAAAGATATTAGAAAGATTAAGTTCTTGTCATTAAGTTTAAAATTAAGGATATAAGGGTGATGAGATACCTTTTGGGCACGGAAATGGGTAGGTCCAAGTTGGGTACTATGATATCTCAAAGAAAGTACATCATAGACCTACTAAAAGAGACAGGGTTACTAGGATGTTTGGATTTCAACAAAAAATTACATGCAGGAGAAGAGACACTAGTGGAAAATGATAGATATCAGACACTAGTGGATAAGCTCATTTGTTTATCATACACTTGATCTGATATTGTTTACTATATCGGCATTGTGAGTTAACATATGAATAGTTCGAATGAAGAGCATTTGGAGATGGTTTACAGAATATTGATGTTTCTTAAAAAAACCCTGGTAGAGGGTCATTCTTCAAGAAATCAGACAACAAACAGGTAGAGGTCTACATTGATGCTATTTGACAACGAGAACTCATGGACATAAGGTTCACTTTTGGGTTTTGTTCCTATGTCTTGAGAAATCTTGTCACTTGGAGGAGCAAGAAGCAAGCAACAGTCTCTCAAAATAGTGCAGAATCTGAGTATCGAGCATTTTCTTTGAGAATTTGTGAAGGAATGTAGATCTAAAGGTTGCTAAATGAGTTGAGATGCTCTACTATCAACCCATAAAGATTTTTTTATGATAGCAAAGACGCAACTAGTATTGCAAACAATCCAGTGTATCATGACAACACTAAGCACATTAAGATCAATAGATTTTATCTCTGAAAAGGTCGATGAAGGCATTATTCTCTTAATCTACGTTTCAATTCATCTTCAAGTTGTCGATGTCTTCACTAAATCTCTACCTCCAGGTAGTTCAATGATCTGAATACCAAGTTGAATTTTTACATCTATGACCCAACCAGAGGGAGAGTATGGAATTCTCAGCTTCTTGTTTTAATTTTATTCCCTCCTTATTATATTATACTACTTTCCTTCTTAAATTATGTTTTCCTTTGTAAGTTGTAATTATTATAATTATTTGTGTCCTAACCATTCCTTATTATATAAGGAGAACAGTTGTAATTTGATTATTGAGAAATAAGAGAATAAAATTTTCTCCACCTCTCTTCAAGTATTATTAAAAGTAGAAGGATAAAAGAATTTTCAATTATAGTGAAAACATGTTTAAAATCATCACAGAGCCTACATAGTTTTAGGTTGGTTATAAATATGGTTACAAAAAAATATTTAGGTCTCTTTATGTATGATTTTTTGCAAGTGATGGTCTAATGAATTAGTAATTTGAAAAAATAAATTAAAATTTAAAACACTAGAAAAAATGTAAAGCCAAAGAGCCTAGGGTTAGAAAAATAAAGATAAGAAATATAATACATAATTTTAATGATGCGATATATTGGTACCTAAGTACATTAGGTTTAAGTATTTTGGATCTACCATATAAAAATAACAGCAACAACAGGCCTTTATCCCACTAAATGGGTCGGTACATAAATCCTTTTCCTCCATTGTGTCCTATTGAGTGTCATATTTTCATTTAAATCTATTAGAATTAAGATCATTTTTTTATATAATATGCTTGAGTCTTTATAGGTCTCCCTCTGCCTCTCTTAACATAAGTCGAATCTAAAACATCTACTCTTCTAACCGCGGATCATCAGATGGTCGACGTTTAATGTGAGGAAACTATCTAAGACAACTCTCTCTAATCTTGTCTGCCACTGTAGTTACACCAACCCTATCACAGATATATTCATTTTGCTTTTAGTCTCTAAGTGTCAAGCCACTCATCCACCTTAGCATTCTAATCTCAGCAACACTTTTGTTTTATGCTTCGCTTTTAAAGGTCAACAATCTACGCCATAGAGCATTGCAGGTCTCGTCACCGTCTTATAACATTTTCCTTCAAGTCTAAGCCGTAATTTTCAATCACACAATAGGCCCGATGCATTCCTCCATTTCAATCAACAAACTTGAATTCTACTAATAACATCCCCATCCATATCACCATCACTTTAGACAATAGACCCGAGATATCTAAAAATTTCACATTTTTTAATGATTTGATCACCCATAGTTACAACTCTACCACTAGAGCTGCTACTAATAAAATTAAATTCTATGTATTCAATTTTAGATCTACTGAAACTATAATGATATAAGAGATATTACAAGAAAAAAAAATTATTGTGCAAAAAAATAAAAACTTTTAAGCCACCCAGATGATAAAATATAGAGAAAATTATTGTGCAAAAAAATAAAAAAAAAACTTTTAAGCCACCCAGATGATAAAATATAGAGGCATTTAAGAGATATTATATGAAAAGAGGGTATCATTAAGAATAAAAGATAAACTTTATAAAACCGCAATAAGGTTGATTTTCTATAGATTTGAGTATTGGGCGGTAAGAAAAACATTTGTAGCAGAGTGTTGTAACAAATGATAACACTAAGATAAATTTATATCAAAACTATGCAGTATAAACTAAGAACTATTACATTAGAGAAAATGTTGATTTAATGTCTTTTGAAGATAAAACAATTGAATATAAATTTTGGTGATTTAAACGTGTACAACAAATGATCGATATTGTGCCCATTAGAAGGGGGAATAAATTACTGTGGAACGATTAGGAAGAAGGAGTAGATCAAGGTATCAAAGATGGAAGTTGATTAAACTAGCAAATAGGTTGATCACTTCAGGCAACATTTAATGGAAATAAATAAAAATGATGATTCATAAATCAAAAATAAATAGCAAATAGCATTGACGAAGATAATGTATATAATAATTGCAATTTATTGATGAACAATCTCATTCACAGATTTCTAACGTGAATACCAATCCCTGGGACCAAGTTATCATGCTGCAACAGACCAATTTTTCTACACGTCCTAAGGTTCATTTCCGAGCAACCTGACATTGCTAACTGTAAAGCATTTCCGAACCGCCCAAAATATTTTTGATGTTAAAAAACAGTTTGATATCAAAAGACTGCACCCAATAAATAACCTTATTGAGGCATTACGGAACTCAAATTTAATTTCTCATTTATTTTTCAGTTTAGATTTCATATAAGGAATAACTTTTGAATTTTTGCATTTCACAAGCAACATGTATAAATATAATATTACAAAAACAGGCAGTCGATCATTGATCCATCTCATCATTCCCAGTATTGGACATCATGTAAATCTAAAAAGCAGACAATTACACTAGAAAAAAAACAAGGGGCATTTACCTGCATGCCACCCAAATCCTATGTATTTACATAGGTCCACCTAAACTTCATTTTTAACATTTCTACCGCCCAAATCATTCATATCTCATAAAAAAATACCATCATTTTAACATTTGAAAAGTGAAATACACATTTTTTCATGCATAGGTAAGGTGGCACATATTTAAATATTGAAGTTTAGTTGTTTGATATGTAAATACATAGGAATGGAGAGGTATGTAAATCTTCCAAAACCTTTAGTAAGACTGGATTTAGAAAAAGCTTTCTCAGTTATTCACTAACCTGGAGAGCATAACCAACCATCTTTGAGAATTTAGTAAGACTGGACTTAGAAAAAGCTTTCTCAGTTATTTACTAACCTGGAGAGCATAACCAACCATCTTTGAGAAAGAAGTGATGGTGACATGTTTTCCTTCTCGTTCAATCTGTTTATAAATGATATGTTAGCATGCCCAAAAGTCAATGCAATAATGTGATTATTTGTAAATTAGCTATAACTAAAACAAACCTTAGCTTTTCCAATTGGTAAGCAAAAATTTGAATCAAGAACATCTGCTGAAACTGGAAAAGACTCTCCATATCTAAAAAAAAATTAAATTTGCTCATGCTCATTTCAGCAAAGGTCAAAGAGATTTTCCTTTAAGAAATTGAAACTACATACAGAAGTTCATTTTCAAGGAAAACAACAGGATCGGGATCTCTTATAGCAGCTTTCAGCAATCCTCTAGCATCTTCTGATGAATAGGGGGTCAGCACTTTCAAACCAGGGCAGGAAGCATACCAAGCAGAATAGCACTGCAATAAATCAGAAGGATCCCATATAAATCATTTATTTACCGCTTAATAATTCAAAAGCTTCTGACAATTTGGATCTCTGGAGATATAAGAGTTCCTAAGTAGCTTCTAAACTTCCTCCCTCACCTCTAAACTCTAAGCCTAGGAACACTAGAAGCTTGCTATGTAAAAGCCTTATAACAATGAAAATCTCTCTCCTTCCTCTACAATGGATTCATGTTCAATTTGTACTGCCTTTTAGGTTGGTTTGATTATCTAAATTAAGCTGCTCCCCTTTATTGGAAGTAGCTTAGCTCAATGACTTTCATATTTAAACTTTAAAGACAACATCTGTGTGCCTAGAGCCAAAGGGTTGACCAAAATGGCTTTCACGCCTATGACAACAATGACCTTATATTAAAATAAAATAAGTATGATGCAATTAACAGATTGCTTTGGCTTTAACATCAGGTGTGAGCACACTCTTCCTATTCACGTGAAAGCTCC
>NW_018164764.1:104225-107314 GCF_001263595.1 Phalaenopsis equestris | reverse complement strand
AGTTAAAAACTGAAAGGCCCAAATTAAACACTGTAAGAGTTCTTTCTTTGGAATCAAATAAATAGTGGGAACTGTATCAACTTGTTATCAAGAATGTGTTTTTGATGGAGACATGGAAGAAAAAGTGTATATGGAGATCCCCACATGACTGGAAGATGACTCAAATAAACATCAAGTTTGTAAACTAAGAAAATCACTTTATGGCCTCAAATAATCGACAGGAGCCTGGTTTGACAAATTTGTCGAGATTATAAGATATTATGGGTACATTCAATACCAATCAAATCATATATTATTCATAAAGCATACAAAGGAAAATAATAAAACGATACTCATTATCTATGTAAATAATTTGATCCTGACAGATGATGATGATAAAGAGATTAGGAACATTAGAGAGATTCTCACTACTAAATTTGAAATTAAAAATATATGAGCAATGAGATACTTTCCGGGCATGAAAGTGGCCAAATCCAAAATGGGTAATGTGATATCTTAAAGAAAGTACATCCTAGACCTATTGAAAGAAACATGAATATTAGGGTACAAACCTGTTGAGACTCCTATAGATTATAACAAAAAGTTACAGTTTTGAGGAGAAAAACATCAGTAAAAAAAAAGATAAATACCATAGATTGGTGGGTAGGCTCCTCTACTTATCACATAGTGGACCTAATATTGCTTTTTCTATAGGCACAGTGAGTCAACACATAAACAATCCAAACGAGGAACATTTGGGGATAGTTTGCAAAATATTGAGATTTTTTAATAATACACTTTGTAGAGGGTTCTTGTTCAAGAAATCTGACAATAAGGATGTAGAGGTTTACACTGATGCTAGCTAAGCAAGAGCACTCACGAACAAAAGATCCACCTCTGGGTATTCTTCCTATGGAAAAATCTTGTCACATTGAAGAGCAAGAACCAGTAGTCTCTAAAAGCAATGCAAAAAATGAGCATCAGATACTTGCTTTGTGAATTTGTGAAAAAATGTGAATTCAAAGGGTACCAAATGAGTTTGGATACTCCACGGTTGATCCCATTAGGACGTTTTGCAATAGTCAAGTTTCCATTAGCATTACAAAAAATCTTGTCACATTGAAATTGATAGATATTTTATTTTTTTAGAAGGTCAATGGAGGCATTATTCACTTAATCTACATCATGACTCACTGTCAAATTGCTGGTGCCTTAACAAAATCTCTACCTCCTGGCAGCATCATTTATTTGAACACCAAGTTGGGTCTTTAAAACATCAAATGACCCAACTTAAGGGAAATATGGAATTATGTGTTTATTATTTTAGATTTATTTTCATTTATTTATTCCTTATTATGTTGTATTTCTTTTCTTTATAGTTGTTATATCTTTAATAAGGTGTAACTATGGGAATTATATTTTTCCTTTGGTTTTATTCATTATATAAGGAGAGGTATTGTGATTTGTTGACTAAGAAAAAAGAGAATATTTTCCTCCCATGTTCTTCTTCAAGATTCAAATTAAATTCTTTAGTTGAGCCAAATAATATGAAGAATAAGATGTATAGTTTCATCAATAGGCTATCATGTCTTAGACGAATCTAAAAAAGATTGGACACTAATAAACAAATATAGATGAATGATGAAGTTCAAGGTATTTAAGGAAAAGAGATGTACTTTTAAAATTAATATCATTGATGCATGTAATTTCCTATGTGACAAAACTAAACAGTATTAAAACATTAAATAAGAAAGAATCTAATAGACTAGCAAAAGCTCCAATTTTTTTTTATAATTTATATAATAGACTTGATGCTAAAAGAGATGAAAATGTATATGATAATGAAAATAAAAGATGATAGATCTAAAAATTTTGATTAAGTTAAATGCATTGCAAGCGAAGATAAATAGATTTTATTTAAAGATAAAAGATATCACAGAATGATGAAATTATAACTTTGAGAAACTATTAAATATAACAGAATGATGAAAAATAAACAAATAAATATAAGAAACAAAAATAGGTAGAACTTTACATCAACATGAGTTACAAAGAATTGAAATTTTATATGGCATAATATAGCAATGTCATTAACAAATTTTTTCAATAAAATTTTAAAGACCAAAATAATGTTAAATGATTGGAGATGAAGTGTATAAAAACAATTATTTAAAAATAAAAGGATAAGCTTAAAACTGTACTAACTACAAATGAATCAAGTTTAAAGAGTCGTGCAAATGAACAAAGACTTGGAAAAATTATAATAGTACTAAAGAACTAATATGGTTTAATGCCTGAACATCTCCTATATAAGTGATAAATATATAGAGATGATATTGAAAAGATATAATTTTGATTGCCACAAGAATTAATTGCATGTGAAAGAAAGAAAGAAGTGTTTACCAAATGTATGTTGCAATTATCAATGATATGTACAATGCAACACTAAATATTGTGGAATTGTGAGTGTTGCATTTTAGTTTTATTTCCTCCTCATTATGTTATATTTCTTTCCTTCTTGAGTTATGTTTTCTTTGGTAGGTTGTAATTGTTGCAATTATTCGTGCACTAGTCATTCCTTATTATATAAGAAGAAGAGTTGTAATTTGATTATTGAAAAATACGTTAATTCAATTTTATCCATCTTTATTCATGGTATCAGAGATAAGTAATAAACCCTAACTCTCCTTCCTCCTACAGGCCCTCCGCCAGATCTTCTCCCTGCAGACACATCTCTTCTTCCCTGTCAAGCAATCATTATTTGAGCTTCAGAGAAGACTCGTTTGCTTCTCTTCACCGAATCACTTCCCAGCAGGCCCACATCGCTCCACAACAGGATTGGATCGCTTCAGGCACATTCTTTCTGTCACTTTGCAATCACAATCAGATGTAATTCTTTCTTTTGTTTTGCACTTGTGATTCTTTCTCTCATTGGCACCCGCAAATCATTTTGTTGCTTAGCAGGCGCGATCTCTTCCCTTCGACTGGGTTTGCTCTCTGTGAAGAGAAGCCATGTCAAAAGAGAAGCTATGTCCTCGCACACGTTCTTTCCACTGCCACGCTGTGGAAGGTTTCTCTCAGCCGCAGTTATCAGGGTGCCCTTCAGAAGA
>NW_018164764.1:99852-102981 GCF_001263595.1 Phalaenopsis equestris | reverse complement strand
ATTTGGCAGAGTTGAATTGCATCAAGGTCTATACCTACTCAAGGAAAGCTATTCTCTACACACAAGTGTCTTATTCACCATTTTCTTCCTATGTTTCAAAGTTTGTTAAAAATCAAGTTTGTTAAGACATTATCGTCTGGGTCATCCCAATTTTCATAATGTTTCAAAATTGTCATCATCTCTTTATTAATAAAAAGCCCGAGTTTTATCAATATAAAACTTGTCAATTGGCTAAACAAAATTGTCATGTCTACCATTTGTCTAAATACAAATCTTCGCAATATTTCTCTATCATCCACAATAACATTTGAAGACACTCAAAATTAAAAACTGTTGATAGAGTCAGATGATTTATCTCCTTTATTGATGACCACAATAGAACTAGTTTGTATTCCTCATGAAAAAAATTTTGAAACTGCTTAAAATTTTCAATCCTTCCATAACAAGATTTTCACTAGATTCCAATGCAAAATTCAGATTATCAATTATGATAATGCAATAGAATATTTCAACTCTATCCATGGACCATACCCTACAAAGAATGATATCATCTATGTCAGTTCCTATGTTGAAACTCAGACAACTCCTTGAGATATATAGTTTTATGATGCTTTCTCCAAATGTCTGAAAAATTTTATCGGGAAATGTCGCGTTCACAACCACCTACCACATTAATAGAATGCCAAGCAGAGTCCTTAGATCGAAGTCCCTCTCGATATTGTGATGGAAAAAAACCCTCATGTAAGAACATTCTCATCCAATCTTCCTCTAAAATTATTTGGATCTCTTTTGTTCAAATTCACCAACCAAATCATATAAAATTTGACCCAAAGTCCATTGCATGTATCTTTCTTGGGTATGCTTCTAACAAAAAAAAGAAACAAATGTTATTCTCTCATTACATGAAAAGATTATAACTTCATGGATGTTACCTCTTTGATACATCAACTTGATATCTAAAATGCGTTTTTGAATGAAGACATTGATGAAAAAGTGTATATGGGAATACCACTAGTACTGGAAAATGCTAAAAAAAACATCTGGTTTGTAAACTAAGTCACTTTATATCCCCAAATAATCTCCAAAGACTTGGTTTGATAAGTTTGTATAGATGATGGAATTGATAGGTATATCTAATGCCAAACGGATCATACGTCATTCATAAAATATACTCGAGGATTTAAGAAGGCTATACTTACTATCTATGAAGAAGAAATGATCCTAACAAGTGATGATGAAAAAGATATTAGAAAGATTAAGGAATTTCTTGTCATTAAGTTTAAAATTAAGGATATAAGGGTGATGAGATACCTTTTGGGCACGGAAGTGGGTAGGTCCAAAATGGGTACTATGATATCTCAAAGAAAGTACATCATAGACCTACTAAAAGAGACAGGGTTACTAGGATGTTTGGATTTCAACAAAAAATTACATTCATGAGAAGAGACACTAGTGGAAAATGATAGATATCAAACACTGGTGGATAAGCTCATTTGTTTATCATACACTTGATCTGATATTGTTTACTATATCGGCATTGTGAGTTAACATATGAATAGTTCGAATGAAGAGCATTTGGAGATGGTTTACAGAATATTGATGTTTCTTAAAAAAACCCTGGTAGAGGGTCATTCTTCAAGAAATCAGACAACAAACAGGTAGAGGTCTACATTGATGCTATTTGACAACGAGAACTCATGGACATAAGGTTCACTTTTGGGTTTTGTTCCTATGTCTTGAGAAATCTTGTCACTTGGAGGAGCAAGAAGCAAGCAACAGTCTCTCAAAATAGTGCAGAATCTGAGTATCGAGCATTTTCTTTGAGAATTTGTGAAGGAATGTAGATCTAAAGGTTGCTAAATGAGTTGAGATGCTCTACTATCAACCCATAAAGATTTTTTATGATAGCAAAGACGCAACTAGTATTGCAAAGAATCTAGTGCATCATGACAACACTAAGCACACTAAGATCGATAGATTTTATCTCTGAAAAGATCGATGAAGGCATTATTCGCTTAATCTACGTTTCAATTCATCTTCAAGTTGTCGATGTCTTCACTAAATCTCTATCTCCAGGTAGTTCAATGATCTGAATACCAAATTGAATTTTTACATCTATGACCCAACCTGAGGGAGAGTATGGAATTTTCAGCTTCTTCTTTTAATTTTATTCCCTCCTTATATTATACTACTTTCCTTCTTAAATTATGTTTTCCTTTGTAAGTTGTAATTATTATAATTATTTGTGTCCTAACCATTCCTTATTATATAAGGAGAACAGTTGTAATTTGATTATTGAGAAATAAGAGAATAAAATTTTCTCCACCTTTCTTCAAGTATTATTAAAAGTAGAAGGATAAAAGAATTTTCAATTATAGTGAAAACATGTTTAAAATCAGCACAGAGCCTACGTAGTTTTAGGTTGGTTATAAATATGGTTACAAAAAAATATTTAAGTTTCTTTATGTATGACTTTTTGCAAGTGATTGTCTAATGAATTAGTAATTTGAAAAAAATAAATTAAAATTTAAAGCACTAGAAAAAATGTAAAGCCAAAGAGCCTAGGGTTAGAAAAATAAAGATAAGAAATATAATACATAATTTTAACGATGTGATATATTGGTACCTAAGTAACATAGGTTTAAGTATTTTGGATCTACCATATAACAATAACAACAACAACAGGCCTTTATCCCACTAAATGGTCGCTACATAAATCCTTTTCTTCCATTGTATCCTATTGAGTGTCATATTTTCATTTAAATCTATTAGAATTAAGATCATTTTTTTTATATAATATGCTTGAGTCTTTATAGGTCTCCCTCTGCCTCTCTTAACATAAGTCGAATCTAAAACATCTACTCTTCTAACCGGATCATCAGATGGTCGACCTTTAATATGAGGAAACTATCTAAGACAACTCTTTCTAATCTTGTTTGCCACTGTAGTTACACCAACCCTATCACGGATATATTCATTTTGCATTTAGTCTCTAAATGTCAAGTCACTCATCCACCTTAGCATTCTAATCTCAGAATCACTTTTGTTTTATGCTTCTCTTTTAAAGGCCAACAATCTACGCCATAGAGCATTACAGGTCTCGTCACCGTCTTATAACATTTTCCTTCA
>NW_018164764.1:58094-99752 GCF_001263595.1 Phalaenopsis equestris | reverse complement strand
TCCTTAGCATCAAACATATCATATAGACAAACAAAAGCTATAGCTTTAGCTTTGCACGTTATATTTTTCCTAGATTTTTAACTTTCATATAATCATTATAAATCTTAGTGGTATCAACTTTCACCACTATTTAAAAGCATATCTTTTAATAATATTTTGCATCTCTTAATTCCACCACTAATCATTATAAGTCACATTGTCAATGTACAATCTATTTTTAAACTCTCTAAAACTTCTATGATAATAATTTTTTTTCACTAATAAATCTTAGAGAAATTATTTATTTTGGTTTTTTTTAATAATATTAAAATAGACATTTAATTATTACTCTAAATTGTGTGATAAAACTCCTAGAACTCCTAAAAAACCATGTAGCAATTTCACACGTTATAAAACAAGCCAATTTGTAATTCAGTAGCTCCATTGTTATAAGTAACTAAGTTTTCTTACTTCCTAAAGTGTGTGCCGGCTTGTGTGCTGGCTATTGCAAAATCATAAGATACTATGAAAACAAATATATCTTCTAATATTGCATTTCTATCTCTTATTCTATACCATTATAAATCCTCTCATAAATCATCATAGCATAATTTAGATACACGTTTAAATAAATTCCCATAAAAACACTTTCATAGTTAAATATATGTCTGTAGTAGTTCATCCATCTCTTCTCAAAAATGATTTTTTAAAACCTTGTCTAATTTATTGAAAATCATAAAAGCTAAACAACTTCAAAATACACTAATCTATAATTATCTTCATGGAAATCACCTTATCACGACACTTCATCAACTACTACCCCAATACATTTCATATTTTGAAGCTTTTCAATAAACAAAAACTTCAAAATCCTCAAATCTCCTTAGAATTTTCACATTTTCATTTTGTTCCAAGTAAAAAAAGCAATATTGCTTGTTATTCTAATCATAGTATCCACCAATTCTCATTTTCTCAGCCAAAATCCCTCAACTTCATACAGCAAATAAAATCATGGACTCAAACATTATCAATCCTTGTTTTTTAACCACAATTGGGTTAAAAACATCATAGAAATATACATTTGAAAATAAAATCTTAACCTGCATAGAGAAATTGAAGGTCATAAACTCCACTACTGGCCGCAAACCATAATATGCTGCGCCAACTCCAATTCCCGCAAATCCAGCCTACAAATCATAAGAAACATGGCAAAGTTAAGGCAAAAAAGCAGGAGAACATCAATGATTGTTAATATTTGTCAAATCAATCTCAAACAAAAGTGCTCATAGTTTAGTATCAGCCGCTAAAAGTAACCTCTGTGATTGGCGTATCACGAACTCTATCAGGACCATACTTCTCTAGAAGTCCACGAGATACCTGTTAAGAAAACTAACAATGGTCATTATACCAACATACAAATATAGTGGCATTTGTAACATGCTACAACATTTCAGGATTCTGACTTCCAGAGGACCTTATAAGCTCCTTGATATTCTCCAACCTATAGAGTAAAATAGTGCCATTAGAAAAGTGAAACAAATAAGATATGAGGTTAACCACTTTATTAAATAATAGGGAGATTTACATATATACCACTCAATTCCTATATATTTCCATATGTAAAACCTAAACCTTAATTCTTTACATATATGTCAAATTACCTACGCACAAAAAGGTGTATTTCGATATTTACAATTTAAAGTAGTTGTATTTTTTATGTGATATGAAATATTTGGGTGGGTGATAGGTGCATCTCACTATTTACAAGTTAAAGTAGTTCTATTTTTGATGTGATATGAAATATTTGGGTGATAGAAATGTAAAAATTTTAGCTATTAGATATATAAATACATAGGAATTGGGTGGTATGTATGCGGTGATATGCATGCAAATGCCCCACAATAATAATATAACCTCTTCGCCCATGATGAAAACTTTTGGATCAGCTGCCATCTCCTCGTCTAGTGCGGAGTTCAGAGCATCACGTACTGTCAACTGCATAGATAATTTAAAATATCTAGTCTCAAGTTCTTGAAGAAAAATAAATGACTTGCAATACCCAAAAAGAAAAAAAGAAAAACTCAGAGAAAAAGAATCAGAGAGGTTACATAGCATTCACAATCCTGTAGTTATCATCTCATAGTATTGTTTAAGCAATCCATTATGCTTTACTAACGTTGTTTAATGTCCAGCAGAGATTACAGTTAAATATACTAAAAAACATGAAAAAATCAATAAAACCAACCAACAAAATGGAATTCATCAACCGCCAGTTTCCACTCTCAAATCATTGACTAGCCGCAATTAATTCTCTCAGATCCAACAATAGAAAGAAACAACTAAATTGATCTCTGAAATCAGAAACAACAGAGTACTCCAATAAATCAAGTGAAAAAAAAAAAGGCAGCGTCATTCATTACCTCTTTAGCAGCGGTTGAGTTGTTCTTCCCTGCAACAGATGCAGTAAATCCAGCCCTCTGGAGAGCTTGCCTCAAATGCTACAAAGACAAAATAATAATAAACTTTCCAATACAAAAACAATAATCGCATAGAAACCGCAAAAACCACACAGTTTCTGTTTAACTGAAAAAACTCGGGTTTTGCCTCCCAGCCTCTGCCTCACGACCGCCGACATCGTTCTGTCAAATAGAAACCAATAATCTCAGATCCTTGAAAAAAACAACGTGTTTGAACCTAGGCATTTCAAAAACTAGCAGATTGATCCACAAATTAGAATGTTATAAGACGTTAAATGAATGAGAAAGCGAAGCAAACCTAGAGAGCCAAAGACCTGCACTTCTAGATAAGAAAATTAACAGGGAATTGCAGAAAACAAGGTCAGATGGAGAAGGAAGGGAGGGTCAACTACCGGCCGCCGGGCGGTTAGAGAGAGAATTGAACTTAGAAATCGGGGTGGAGGAAAGGAAGAAGGGAATCCGAGTTCTCCTTCGTTCTACCGTCTGCAGAAATAGACCAAAGTTTTGCCCTTTATACGGAGTCATGGTTTTTCTTTCTCGTCAAACATTCCAACATAAAAAGGCTTGTCGCTATAAAATTACATATATTGCCATTGTACTTCCTTTTTGTAGGATGTCTTTTTTTTTTTAGGGTTTTGTATATGTGCGGCATTTATTTTATATTTTTGGCATCTATACATTATTATTTACTCCCCCAAATAGTCACATAATATATCATAGCCAGCAATGTTCTTTGGACATATCATAACTATAGCGAGGTCATATCTTGTAAGCCCTACCTCTCTATGTAGTTATAGTGGCCCTAGCTCTTTGTGGATGATTGACTCAGGCGAAGCCTGAGTTTTGGGCCTTGTTTGTAAATGTGTTATTCTCGCTACTTTTAGGATTTTTGAATAACTCATTTTGTTTATATGATCAATCGAATGTATATTTCTCCTATTTTCTGTCATTCAAATAGGTTGTTTGTGAAGTCATAGCTATGGATTTCATTTTTTTTATGTGTTAGGTGTGTACATCACTTTTGTGGATACTCGAATCACGTGAAGCCCTAGCTTTGATTTTCTTTTGAGTGATTTTTCTCTTCATATGTTTTATTTTAGAGCATTTATATATTTTTGTTGGTCAAATTTCTATTGTCAATATCTTCATATATATAATTTGAGAACATGTAGATACATAATATTTGAGTGACAAGCATGAAAAACTTCCTTATTTCTTTGGAATGATTACACTTAAATATCTAACTGTGAAAGCTAGTTATACTGTTTTACGTTCCTCCCAATTCCTGATTACTTATATACAATATCAACAAAAATACTATCAATTTTAAGTCTTAAAAGGAGAAGTGCATATTTCTTGCATGGTTAAGGTTGTATATATGTAAAACTTGCAATTTATGTTTTAGTTATGTACAGATGTATAAATTCTGAAGTCAAAGATGACAAATAGGGACAAATTTTGTACTTTTCTGAAATTAAAACTGACTGTCATATTATTCAATGCTTTTATAGACAAACTTTTGATTTGAAAGTTATGCTTGTAAATATAATTGTTTAGAAGTGAGATATGTGAATAGATAATACATTATAATTGTGTGACCTCAATAATTTGCATTACTAGCACACAACTCTTGTGTGTTTGCCCATATCTCACATCTACACTTTCATATTTACATGCATGCCACTATAGTTTTGTAAACCAATGAAAATGTGTATTTAACCTTTAAAAATTAGATATTTTTATGCACACAAAACATAAAACCCAAAAGTTTAGAATTAGGTTTGAAAACTATTGTGGTTAAGTTTGTATATATGTATGTTAACTTTTTTGAGAGCTGAATGATTATGTTTTTTAAATTATCCACAATATCTTAAATACTTAATTTATATTTTCTTTAAATTTATGCCCATTTTATTGATTTCTAACAATCATGTTTGAAACATGAGTTCAACGCACTCTTCAAATTTCAAAGGCAGCAACTTTACTAAAATATATTATAAAATGCAACTTGTAATGCCTGGGGTTTACAAACCATTCAGATCTCAACCGAGGAAAAAATTTTTGCAGTTGTTTCAGGAATCATACAGAATTTTATTGCAAGTTTTTAAGGTAGAATGATGAAAGAGAAGATGTTTGTTCTAACAAAGGATACACCAAGAGGAAATACTTTGAGGACACTATAGTCCACATCGACCCATTTATGGAATTTGCAATGTTTGTAAACCTAATCATTTTTTTTTCATGTGATTTTGTGATGCCACTAAAGTCCACAACGACCACATTTATGGACATTTGTTTTTCTTCTACTATTATTTTCTGAGAAATTATATATATATATATTTGGCCTTCATCTTGACCGCAATCAGTTTGGCATACCAATATGTATGCCCTCGTTGACATTTTCTTCATTGATATTTTTTAGAAGCGTTGAGATAGGATCTTTGTAGGCCTTCTAATACCTACAAGTGAAATATACAAATTTAGAAACAATAACATTAAATATAGATATTTGATACGTGGTTAGCATGTTATTAATTTTCTTTGAGTTTATGTTAATATATTTTTATTTTTATGTTTCTTTTTATGTTTATTTTTTTTGTTTTTTTTTGTGTTAATTGTGTGACTTGTGCAGGTAACATACGAGTTGTGAAAACAAAGGGCTGGCGCTTTTGCGCCAACGGGGTGCTTTTGTGCCCATCTAAATTCATACACAGCCTACTCAAAGAAAGAGTTGGGCATTTTTTAGCCCAGTAAGGTTGCTTTTTCGCTCATTACTACTTACAAGCACTCTCCAATCTAGAAATAAGCTCCTAACATGGGCACTTTTGTACCCATTTACATTTAGTGCAAACTGAAAGTTGAGCGCTTTTGCACCCATCATAGAAACTCAAGCATCCATTTCATTAAAACATGTCACTTTTTGCGCTTGACCACAACATCTTAGCGCTAAAGGGAGTTATGCACAGTTTCTCTGACATGGCGATCTAGGGGCCAAATGAAAGAAAAGCATGAGATGTTGGATTGAAGATTGATCGATGAATGCTTGGGGTATAAGGGACAATGATAAGGAAGATGAAGGGATCGCTCTAGCATTTTTTTACTTCTCTAGTTCTAGTGCAAGAGTTTGAGATTTTTATATTCTAATAAATCTATGTGAGTGTGAGAGAACTTATGTGTAGTTTAGTAATAAGCATTGGAGAAGATTTGGAGCAAGATTGTGGAGATGTTTCATTACATATTTGTTATTTATTTTCTCAATCAAACTCTTGTAATTTGTTTTTGTCTAATGCATCAACACATGGGTTTTGTATTTCAGAGTATGTTTAGGAATTAAACTTCCTAATTCTCTTCTGATTTGATGAATAGAAATTCTAGGTATTGATGAATGTTTTGACTTGGTGATACACCAAACTAATGTGCAGTTTTATGTATATATTTTATGCTTAAATTTGATGATATTGCACTTTAAAGAAGGGTATTTTCATATTTTGTTACAGATATATCAATTTTAGGTATTTGGAGCAAAAAGGAGCAAAAAGAAGGAAATTTAGAGCCAAATGGAGCTTTTCAACATCCTGGCGCCAGAGGCGCCATAAATTGGCGTCAGAGTCGCCATTTTACAGAGAAGTGGTACTAGAAGCGCCAAAATTGGTGCCATAATCCAGAGAACATTGTGGAATTTAAATACACTGGCGCCAAAAGCGCCAGAAATGCCAGAGACGAATTAAAATGGAGTAAGGAAATTAGTGAATATTTTTTAGCAGTTCTAGAAGGCTCCAATCAATTCAAACACCCCATAGAGTGATTCAATGCATCTAGATACTTTGAAAGACTGTTAAATAAAGGGATGTGTCTCTTAGATGAAGGGACTTGTCTCTTGGTGTGAAGAGGTGTGTCTTCTGGAAAAAAAGAGAGAATTTTGAATTTGTTTTGAAATGAAGGCTGACCCTAATTAAAAAGAGAGGAGTCTAGAGAAGAAAGGGGGGCGTGCGTGAGGTGAGAGAGAGAGAGAAGTCTTGGGAGAAGAGAGGATTTTCGTCTAGAGCTATAAGAGGAGAGTGAATGTGAAAGATTTCTTCTTCATTACGTTTCTAAGAGAGAATTAAGTGTGATTGTAAAGGGAGGAAACGCTTAAAGGGAACTTCAAGAGATTTACTTAAGAAAGAGTGATTTACTTAAGTAAGAGTGTGAGAAAAGTTGTGTTCTTTTCTTTCATTGTATTGTAAACTTATTTTCCTATATAAAATCTAAGTTTTGTCGTATTATTCTCATGAATTCTGAATAATATTTTTTATCCTTCTTCCTACAATGAGATATAATGAGATATGGTTTTGTATATGGTTTTGTGAAGAATTAATTTTGTTGTGTAAGGTTTCAAATGTCAATAATTTGTGATGATTCAAACTCTGATCTTCATTTACTTTTTGATCTGGTCAATTGAAATATTAAAATTTATTGAGAATTATAAGATCCGAAAGGGTTATGTTTTCGACAATAAGGTAAGAGTCACATTCAATTTCATGGGTGAAATGTAGTCCATGAAGTTGAGTACAAATAAATAGGGAAATGTACTTTGATGAGCGCAGAATTAAAGATTTTAGGGTGACAAACTAAAATCCATAATTTTGTCCAGTTGTTTGGAAACTAAAGCGAGATTGTGAGCCCTCAGGGGACGGAGAAATGAGAGATCTGAAGTGGCAGCTAGTATCATCTCAACCTAACAACAAATTTAGGGACCAAACTCTAGATTAGTCAATGTTCTTTATGCACTCTCAGAGGGTAATGAATATGATTGCTCCTATTTTGCACAATACATTTTTATACGTATTTTAATTAATTTTAATTACCTCATAATCCATAAACTTATTGTAAAGGGGAAGAATGTTTTCTTAAATTTAAAATCTTCATTACAAAACTTTGTTTTAGTCTTAATAAGTTTACTTTTGAAGTTTAGCAAATAGTTTAGTTAACTTAGTTCTTTTAACTGCATTTCATTTAGCATGTTGTAAATTTACTTTATATTTGTTTTGCATATTTAAGTTTTGTAGTTTGAATATTGTGTTTTACATTATAACTATAAGAATTTCCAACTTCCTATGGGATCGATACTTAGGACTACATTAGAGTCATTTATTACTTGAGCGATATGTATACTTGCGTTATTATTACGGTTTGACAGTTTAATGATTTTAAAAGATAAAACTATTTATTTTGAATTTATTTTTATTGTGATTGAACTGCATATTTACTAATTGTGGTGTCGTGTGTATATTGCAGCATTGAAAGATATTTACAACGCACCAAAAACCGCACATCACTTGGGCAATGTTGTGTTACGGTGAAAATTGATCTTTCGCATTTTTGTTTGCATGCAAATTGGTCGCTTGTTTTCTAAACTTGTCTTATGATCTTTGTGATATGTAAGTATTTTAATTGGAACATCTAAGATTAATTTCATTAAACTCTGAGAATAAAAATATCACTCAAAGTTTAGTTCTAATGTGTAATATATGTTTATCTCAGAAAGTTCATTGGATGTAGTGAACTCTTTAGTGGATGTGCCCAACTTCTTTAATGCCATTGAAATAGGCTAAGGAAGATGCTTGCACCTGTCAGTCTCCTATAGTCGTCACTTCATCAATCCTACTTTTCTAGGATTCATTTAGAGGAGAATCCTTCTCTTACATAAGTCTCTTCATTTAATTTAGGGATTTTTTTTTTGTAAAAATTAGGTAGACAATTTAATATGAACCAAAACTATAGCCTTTCAGGCTAGGATCAATCCCAGTAAACTAGAACTTTTTCATTTTGGGGTTCATCTTGATCCTTGTGGGATTGATATATGGAATTCCATTCCAGATATTACTAATACGTCACGTATACTTGTGTGAGACATTAGTGTTTCACAACACTTGGTGCATGTCAGGGTTTTGGCATAGTTGACAGGGAATGAAATTGAATTCAATTTAAGAAAATATTAATAGAACTTTTAAGTCCTAGACTTGAATATCACAGTGTTTATTATTTCCTATATTTATATTATTTTGTTTTTATTTACAAAATCCAAAATTTTTATGCTTAATACTTGTTTAATTGTGCACTTTTATTTTTTCTTTCTCTTAACTGTTGCCCAATACTTATTGTTGATTTTTTGTTTGATTTAGTAATTTAATTTTCAAGAGTTTATTCTTTTGTTGCGTGCTTTCAATTGAACTGTGTTATTATTTTTAGCATACGGCCACTTAGCTAGTTGAACCTAATTGGTGTACGCATAGTTCAGAATCTTCAAACTTGAATCCTACGACCTTCAGTTACAGAGAACTATTAAAAAAACCAAAAAAATAAAAAGAAAGCAACAAAAATTAGGATAAATGACAGATATACCTCAGAAGGAACCCAATAACCATGGACCTAATATCATGCATTGACCTCTTAGGGATTATGCAAATCTTACGGTAGACGATATCCACTTATGTATCCATGACCCTGTCGTAAATGCCAATACTTTCAAATTGAAACCCGTCATCATCCAGTTTTTCAAAATAATCAATCTAAGGGGAAACCTTCATAAGAGCCTAATCTTCACTTTAGCAGGCCTTTTAGAGTTTTTTTCCACATTTCTCTAAAATGGTGTCTCTAACGATGCTATAAGGCTAAGGCTCTTCCCTTTCTTCCTGAGGGATAAAGCTAAAGTCTGGTTAAATTCCTTAGCTCTTGAATCTATTAGAACTTGGAATGACCTGACCTAAAGGTTTTAGCGAAGTATTTTCCACCTTTAAAACAACCAAACATAAGAACAATCTTACCTTCTCGTTGGTCGTCAACATGGGAAAGTGTATTTAATTTATTGTGTGTGTGTGTTATATATATATATATATATATATATAATTTTGGAAATTAAAATTTTAATTTTTAAAAATATGAGATCGAACCAATCTCATATAAACAATAGTTTAAATAAACGAGCACAACAACGCAAGTGACATACCTATCTCTAAGAATAGATACGTTACGTGATAGCGATGCTCAATTAAATAAACTAAGAAATTTATTACATCTATTTTAGTCTGCAAAACATTTATGTTGACCAACAATTTCCTCTATCTAATATAAAAGATTACATATGGTTCATATTAAGTTGGGTATCAAAGATTTCTATAAGGGAAAGCCTCTACTGTTAATTACATCTTAACATCTTAAATGACCGATGTCACACTTAAGAAAACTCTTGATTTAGATAAAAAATATTGTCTTCAAGAATGTCAAAATTTAGGGTTTTCAAGGTCGGACAAAGGTGTATCAAATGGACAATATCAAATCAGAATATTTTTTTTTTCAGAATCCAAAAGGAGAAAACATGGGGATGCTACTGATCCTTAGGAGAACCTCAGTGACCTCACAAGATATCTTATGATTTGGCTTCCATTTTGAGAAAATATTATTATATATTTCATCTTGCCAATTATTATTATTTAGGGCTTACATTTGCATGACACGACCATACAAATAGCTTGAAAAATAGGAGGGTTTATGTCATAATTTATGTCATAACGCGAATGACAACCTCAGAGCCTAAGGCGAGTTAGGGCTTAAATTGTACAACATGGTTGTGCAAAGGCCTAAAGATAAATTGAGGATTTATGTCGTTCTAGATGGGCTACCTCGAAGTCTTGTGGCTTGTTATTTAATTCAAAGGAAAGATATACTGTTGTAGACCTTTTTGCTCTCTCTAAGTTGATCTTCTGTACCTCCTTATAATGCTGCCCACGGTGTTAGCTCCTTGCTGTGATGGCTCCAGGTTTAAGGTTTTACAGTTTTCATGTCACGTTTCATTATTGTTCAAGTGTTTTGAGGGGTTGTTAAAGTTGATTAAAGTGACGTTGGTTAGGATCTCATGATTCCCTCATTCTGGTACCACTATTTTCTCTTGAATTTACTTAGTCTAAATGAGTTGTTAAGCTCCTGTTAGCAACCGTTGGTTATCTCGCTGGAGAAATCCTCATAAACCCCAAATGAGTTTATTATGTTCATTTATGGTTTTGAAAGTGTAAATTTAATTTTTGAAAACATGTTTTTTCATATTTTCAGATTTGGTTGAGTTTTGCATATAAAATAAATAAATGTAGGTAGAAAACGCTTTATGGTAAATAAATAAAATTCCAATACACAAAATGTAAATGTGTACCTGGACCTTTGTACAGCTGCATGATTAGCATCATAAAACATAATATATTTGTAGGAAATTTAAATAAATTGCAAGAAAGTAAAAAAGAGCAACCGGTACAGAAAAAGTCATAAAACGAGTCATAGCAAAACACGAGAAAGTAAAAGAAAAACCCATTGTCACATATGGAAGATCAGAACTAATTGTAAAAAATTGGTAAGGGTGGGAGCTCAGAGCTAGACTGTGTGCTTCCCAAACTTGAGTAAGAGTTATCAACCCGATAATCTAAGGAAGGTAGTCCTAACCTCGATCCAAGTGATTAACTGTGGACAAGTTTTCATTTTTAATTTAATTTTCATTCCTGGAGACTTTACTTTAGCAGGCAAAAGAAATTTCTTTTTTGTAAATATTTGGCAAAGTGGTTTTGTCCATAGGTTAATTACTTCATTGAGCTAGGACTACAGACAACCTAAGAGTATCGATGTCAATAATCTCATAAAGAGTCAACAAATAGTACTATTGATCCTTATCCTCTCTTTTTATTGAATGTCCTTGAGATAGGAGATATTTTTCTAAATCCCGCGTCATATCCCTCATTTAGCACACATTAGCATTATTACCATCGCCCTAACCACCTAACGCCCTAACCACCTAATCGCCCTAACCACCTAAACCTTAGACTTACACAAGCTCGATGATCCATATGTGGCAAAAACAAATATTCCCAGTTGCTCAAAAGGATTTAAATACCTTAGAGAAGACTTAAATCCTTAAGCATTGGGTCAATTAATGTACGATAAGTAGTGTAGAAAATTTCTATTGATTTGAGTGAATTATCGGGTTCTGAAGCATAACTTGGTGGGTCCCAAAAATTTTTAATGGATGATTTTCTGGAACAAAAAATAATAAGTTCAGTTGTCCTTCAAAATATCCCAAAGATCATAAAATTGTTCGGGCATAATAAACAACTTTTAGAACACTTTGAACAGTATTGAGTTCATTTGGACATATTATATTGTTCAATTGATCATCCGAAGTTAAATTTAGATTCAGTGAGAATTAATTTACCATGTGCTAAATGAACCTTGATGTTTTAATTATCCCATGAGCGGGGAACTTAAACAATCACTCGATGTTTTATTTAAGAGTTATATAAGTGGATGCCCTAAGGGCATGCTGAATTATTAAGTGTCTTGGGCTCACAAATAAAGTCGGGCTCATAGTGTTTTAAAGGTATTCATGATTAATTATGTTTCTCTTTTGTAAGCCTCATTAAGCAAATTTAAATCAAGCCTAGCTCACTACTAACTCCTTAAGTCAAGTTTCAGGATAGATTTTCAATAATAAAAATGTTGAATTAGAGGTACTTAATTCTTATTAAAAGATCATGTTTATCATATAATCATCAATTAAGGGGCTTTAAATGAGTAAGTTATCATTTTCCTAGCTCAAACCCACTATCTTAGGATCATCCAATTAGGTTAACTTCCAAGTCATAATAATTTAGGGAAATTACACATACCTTTATCGTAGAAAAGTGGTGAGTTAGTTTCTACCACCTAAACCCTTATCTTTCAAACATCTAAGAGCATTCATTATGATCAATATTACACATTTACCTCTGACATAACCTAAAATTTAATTATGACATCAAAATCCCATAATTGTCATTTTGCCCATGGGGCTTTCCACTTCATAAATCATTAAATTCATCTCAAATGACTTTGAAATTTACTTGGTGCCCCACTCATGGGTCAATTAAAATATCAGAGGTGAAATTATAATTTTTAAAATTTTATTTAATTTATATTATTATTTTTACTCAAAAATAGAGATTTTCAATGTTTATTCATTTAATTAATCATAGTAAAGTTTATGTCCTTAGGAAATTTATTTGAGATTCACTTAGGTCAGAGGACCACTTGAACCTAATTTCATGATTTTTTGAGTTTTGTTTTAATTATTTTAATTATTTATTAATTTTAATGGTTAATTAAATAGAAAATTTAGTTTAACTTAAAAAATTACTTTTTATATTTTTCTTAAGTCCTCCTAAGTTCAGAGAACTCAAAGAAATAAACATTTATTTATTATAATTATTTTAATGAAAAATTAAGAAAAATATATTTTTTGCATTTAAAAATACATAACTTTATTAAGAAATTAGGAAAATTATTTCAAATGATCCCACGTGATTAGGGAATAAATTGTGCCATTTTGTTGCATTTTTATATTTTTTTAATTTTTAATTATATTTATTATCTTTAAATTAAAAATTAGCTCAAATTGAACTATTTATTTTGACACCAATTTTTTTTATCTCGGGTGCCGCTGATAATGGGAAACCCTCCAAACCATTTTTTATAATTTTATTAATTATATTTTATTTTTTATAATTATTTTTATACAAAAATCCCATTTACCTCGAAAAATAAGTTTTGATATGAAACACATTTCAAACTGATTTTCAATTTTTACAGAGACTTAAAATTATCATTATCTTCATCGTGAATCAATTTTTATGATTTTTGAATTATATTTTATTTATTTAAATTTTTATGGGTTTTTATGACTTATTTACATAGTATAGCACACTAAATTATTTAAACTCATTTCAATTTTTTCCTAGGGTCCTCTAACCACAGTGAACCTACCAAATTAAGTATCGTTTTTTTTCTAATTTATACTTTAATTTATATAATTATTTTAATTAAAAAAGGGTGACTTAACTGTAAAATTGGGGCTATTGGTTTAGGGGTGTTCTCTGACTTTGGAAAAATCAGATAACACTCCTAATCAGATGCAAAATAAACCCTCCAAATTTCAAGTTATGGTGATTAATATTTAATTAAATGGAATTAAAATAAGTTCTGGAGTATTTAATTAATTAAAAATAAAATACATGACAAATAATTTTTAATTTTGGTTCATAATTTTTTTCTTTGTTTACTGAGAAACAGTGTATTTTTATTTTATTTTTATGATTTTGCTACACCAAGTTATGCTTTTTGAATTTTCAGTCTTTAATTAAAAAAGAAAAGCCTTATTTTCCTACTTATCCACACGACAACAAGCTCAACCTCGATAGCTCCAAAAGCTCATGCGGCTGCTCCTGATTCGTTCCGCTTTACACCTCAGCTTGTTACGCGGTCCGCGGTTCACAAATAGATCCTTTGTCCAACACGATCTGAGCCATCCATCCGATACACACACGATAGAACAGTTCCTGGTCATCGTCCCCAATAGACCCAACCTGAGAACCGTCAAACCTCTAAATCTAATATTTCGCTCGATACTCAACTAAATCGCATGGGATTTGATCCTACAACTTCATCTAGTCAAGACGAATCTATCTATACGGTTGATCAAGTATGAAATTAAACTTTCCTTCATAAAAGCCTAAACTCAGCTCGGATTTAGTGAAAATGGTGTATACCTTAGCCCAAGAGGTGAGGCCTCAATTGAGTGTGTTCTGAAGGTTCGTTGAGAGTCCACAAACAGCCTCCAAGAGTTGGTTCAAGCAAAGGTTGAGTCTATGCAAGAGTCTGATAGGAGGGTAGTACAGCCTTGGTCAAAGTCTAGTGCAGAGAGCTTTAGGTATGGGGATATCAGTGGGGAACTTCTTCTCTTGCTCTAGTGAAGCTCAAGAGAAGTTCAACTTGAAATTTTGTGGATTTGTGTGTTGGCACCAATTTTTGACGTCACGTGTGTAGGGTGTCCACTAGCATGACTCGGAATAACTTACGGTTCGTTAGTAACTTCCGGTACTTCAGACACCCACCCGGGACCTTTGGGCGTGTGTTGAGGGGCACGTAGTCAAGGTCATTCTACTAGACTATGACTTTTGTGTAGGTGAAGGCCATTTGGCATTTCACGCATCGGACAACTCCGATCGGGTCGGCAAATATTATTCGTCGCGGTGCACATGAAATTGGCTCGAAATGGTCCGATTGCCAGCAAAGTTGTCCATATGACCCCAGACGGCAAAATGGATTGCGCCAACACGTCCGGAACATATGCTCCATGCGTAAATTTAAATACACACACAGACACACAGATATATATATATATTTTGAGGGGAGAGATGAGGGGAGAGGATCACGTGCTCTAAAAAAATATAATATATATATTTTGTTTTTTATAATAATAATAATAATAATAATAATAATATTATTATTATTATTATTATTTTAAAGCCTCCGCTCATTTTTTGCCGAACACCTCCTCGCAGCAAAATGAACGTCCTTCCTATGTGAAATAGACGTTTCGGACACACTGGTGTGGTCCATTTTGTCATCCGAGATAATCTGGACAACTTTTTCGACGATTGAGTATAAAATGATAATTTGTATATTTTTGACCCGCTTGCGAAGCCGTAGCGAAATGAACGTCCCTTTATGCTGAAATTAACATTTCGGATGCACTCGCGTGGTTCGTTTCATTGTCTGGGAAAATTGAAACCAGCTTCCCTGACGATCAGGCCAATTCGAGCCAATTTTGCTCGTGACGTGACGAATAATATCCATTGAGTCATACAGAGAGGTCCGATGAACAAAATGTCGACCGACCTTCGTCTAAGCGAAAGCCAAGGTCTAGTCAAACGACCCCAACTACGTTCCCCTCAAAACGCGTCGGTGGGTCTCGAACGGATGTCTTGAGCTACGGGTGACTTATTTGCACGAAATGTTACCCCGATACGCTGAGGTGAACATCTCACACATGTGACATCAAAAAATGATGTCAACAGAACCCATTGAAGTAAGTTTAGGCGTCCTTCTACACGAACATCTTCCCATTCACATCACCATTGCTTTTACTCTCCATTAAAACAAGAAAATTTGTCTAACCACTCAATTCTTCTCCAAAGAAGTTCTCTCAGGCATAAGATACGAAGTGTCGAGCTCCAAGAATGGGATTAAGGTGATTTTAAGGGAAAGAACGAGTTCAAATTGCCTAGGGGCGATTCTTCCATGTTCTATAACTATGGCACCTAGGCACCAGTTTCTAGTGCGTAGGTGCCAATTCTACCAGAAACTGACACTTAGCGTCAAGTTTGACGTCTAGGTGTCAGTGCCCAAATAAGCATCATTTCACGTCACGTCAAATTTTCTACGTTTCAAGCTTGTTTCAATAATAAAATTAGTGTTTTGAGCCTCCTTACATCCCATATGTCTCAGTATTACATAATATGGTCCATATAACAATAAAAATCATAAATCAATCCACTCAAATAACTATGGGTTGCCTCCCACAAAGTGTTTGGTTTAACGTCTTCAGCTCGACATATCTAATATTTTAGTCTGGTTGACCCAATATTAGGATCTCTTCATAAAAAAACTTGTTTCAACAAATGTAAGGTTCCAGTCTCTATTCGTTTACTTTAATTATTCATTTAGTTTTTGAACCTTTAATGTCCATAGCACCATAGGGATAAACTTCCATTTTTAATTACAATAAATGACCCCGAACACCTAGACTTAATTTTTCCTAAAAATAATTTTAATCTTGTATTATATAATAATATTTTTTGCCCAGGCTCAAGATCTTTTCTTAGAACCTTCCGATCATGTCAGTTTTTCATCTTTTCATTATAAATTCTTGCATTCTCATAAGATTTATTTCTAATTTATTCAAGCTCATTTAGCTTCAATAATTATTTCTTTCCAACATCTTTCAAATTATAATTAAATTCCTTTATCGACCAATAAGCTTTACGGTCTAATTCAACTGGCAAATGACAAGCTTTTCCAAATATGAGCCCATATGGTTACATTCGTATAAAAGTTTTTCAGGCAGTCATATAGGCCTATAATGCATAATTAAGTATAGCAGACTAATCTTTTCTATTATGATTTACAGTCGTTTCCAATATTCTTCTAATTTCATGATTGGATATTTTACTAAACCACTAGTTTGAGGGTGATAAACTGTGGTAATTTGATGTTTAATTCTATATTTTCTCGTTAATGTTTCAATTATAAAGTTCTTAAAATGACTTTCCCTATCTGTAATGATCAATTTTGGCATTCCAAATCTAGTAAAAATATTTTTATTTAAAAATTTTACAATACTTTGAGCATCACAATGAGGTAAAGCAACAACTTCAATCTATTTTGAAACATAATCCACAACAATTAGAATATATATATTTCCAAAGATGGTACAAATGGTCTCACAAAATCCAAACCCCATACATAAAAAATTTCAACTTCCAAATTAAAATTTAGGGGCATTTCATTTCTCTTAGAAATATTGCTTAATCTCTGACATCTATCACATGTTCTTATATAAGTACTAAATAAAGTAGGCTAATAAACCACTAGATTGTAAAATTTTAAATGCAGTTCTATCCACTCCAAAATGTTCCCAAAGAGTTAAATCCATGATGATAAGAAGATCTATAATTGGTACGTCTTTTATTATTCCAATTTCCTAAAGGATTTGCCTAGTTATTTCCCAATTGTTGGTTTCCCCCATCAAAATTATTGTTTCAATAAAAGTTAGGATGGTTCTTTCAACCTGGGTTATAGAAATTGGAATAAGGGTTGTTAGGTCTATTATTAATTGCATTTAGGGTCTTAAATGATGAAGTGCTAGCATCAACCATTTGTCCAATGAATTTTCCTCAATTATTAGAGGTACTTAAGGTTGATTCATTCTAAATTGGTCTAGCTTCCTAGATATGGCTGCTACCTAAGAAGTTAGAATTAAAAGCACATCTATGTCATGTACATTAACGACCTTTTTAGGGTTTACTTATAGGGCCATTCAAAATTATTATTGGTCATCTCCTCGATCAGAGAGGCCATTGGAAATTGTTAGTGGTCATCTCCTTGATCAAAGAATAAACCTCGTTAAATGGCTTGGACATGAGCGAACCACCAACAACAACATCAATAATAGATCTTAAGGATCCTACTAACCCATTGTAAAAGTCTGAATAATTATCCAATCGAACAATGCATGATGTGGGCACTTCTGAAGAAGTTCCTTAAATTTTTTCTAAGCCTCATATATTGATAAAATAAAGTAATATCATTTCTAAGTTTATCATTTTTTGAAAGTAGAAAATACTTAGCTAGGAATTTTTGGGTTAAGTCACCCTATTTCCTAATTGATCTAGGTGCTAATGAGTTTAACCACATTTTGGCTTTATCCCTTAAGAGAAATGGAAAAATTCTAAGCCTAACAACGTTATTTGACAAGCCTTTATAGCAAAATGTGGCATAAAATCTAAGAAACTTGTTATATGTAAATTTGGATCCTCAAAAGGGGTTTCCCCAAATTGGTTTTTCTACACCATTTAGATAATAACAAGCTTAAGTTCAAATGTGTTAGCGTCTACATTAGGAGTTTGAATACTTAAATTAATTTCATTTATAATAGGATTAGCATAATCCCTTAATGAATTATGCATGTTATGTTATCAACAATTAATTCTTGTGTATCTACATTGACTTGTTGATTGTTCACCATTTCTTCTACAAGTTTGTGAAGTCTTTTCTATTTATACCAGATAGACACATGTGGTAGAAAGTGTTTTAGTGCTATTTTATCCCTGCTTTTATGCTTTTTACATCGCTATATATGCTAAAAAATATGTTGTGGGGGAGGGGGGAGAAAAATCTTTTTAAAAGCTTAAATTTATTTTTCCTCAATTAATTGAATTTTAAATTGTAAATTTTAAAATAAATTATGGTATGTGGTGTTAATTTGAAATTATTGTAATTTAGGAAAAAATAAAACATAGTATCTTTAGTTTAACTTCTATGTAATTGAGGCTAGGCTAGTGTATACTTAACTCGTAGTTTAACATGTAGAAAAATGGTTTCATTTTGCAAAGAGTTATATAATTGTTTAACTAGGTATACTTAGGAATATACTTCATAAGAATTGAACCTATATTCAAGTAATAGTTTTAACTATTACATAATAAAGTAAAGGAGTGTGGAATGCATCACTTTAGAGAGTTGATAGTGAAATTCAAAACCATTAAGTGTCTATCCAGATATAGTAATCCTCCTAAAGATAGTGCTAAGGATTGAAATATACATCCTAAAGCAAAAAAAAATGATTAATAGAAAAGTATTGAGTGGGAAGAAGCTTGTGGAGAAGTCCAATTAAAAATTGGTTGCACTAGACATTTTTAAAGTTGAAGCATTATTACATTCTTAAGCTTATGTGTAATAAGAGTGCATTCATATTTATTTTTAAAATGGAGTGCTTAAATTATTTTTCTCTACCATTTAAGTTACTTTAGTTAACATGTAGTGTCAGCTTTGTGAATTGAATAGGAAATCAAGTTTTCCTTGTTAAATTAAAAGTTTACTTTTACCCTAGGACTAGACTTGCTTGCTAGAATTAATTTAAATTTATACTGTGAGTTTTCTTAAGTCAAAAGTGTTAATAATCTTAATAAAACCAACTTTCTCAAATTAATTGATTTGATTTTAAAATTTTAGTGTTACTTGAGGAAAACTAATATTTAAGTTAGGGGGATTTTGATGCATATAAAAGCATGCATAGTTTCCTTTATATTTTGCACATTTTTATGGATTAAATTTCACTTTAAAGAAAGATATTTTTTAATTTTTTTCTTATAGGTACAATAGTAGAAGCTGAAAGAAGTGGAGATGAAATGGAGAGAAGTAGAGCTGATATGGAGCATTTGGACCTCAAGTGGATGTCGCTTAAGCACCATCCATTGGGCGTCAAAGTGCTCCTACCAAGCACCTTGGTGCCATCTAACAGGGTGCCTGGGTGCTAATGCTTACCTGACCGGCAGAGAGGCTGGTGCCTAAGCACTAGCAACTGCTGGGCAGTTTTCTATAGTTTTTCTCCCAACTCCCACAACTTTGGGAGTTATGGAGAAGTTATAGTAGGTTTCTTGGAGGATAATATGTACTTCTGAGCATTTAGGAAGTCTAAGGAAAGCGTAGAGCCAAAATATTCTAGTATGAGAAGTTAGTTTGCATTTTATTGAGAGTTTGGTGAGGAATTTGAGGGATATTTGTAAAGAAGGATATTCAACAAAGTAGCAGGGATTGGAAGATTCTTTAGGGAGGAATTTCCATCACTTTCTAAAGGGAAAAGGTTATGTATTGTGTACTCTTTTGTATTGTAATTTTTTGTAAACACAATTCTAGTAGTTTTGCTTTGTTTCAAAGATGTTTTGTGGTAATTTTTCCATGCTTTGTGAGTAATTCTTTTTACCTTTCCTCTTGTGATAAATAAGTAGGTTGTGTAGGGATATTAGAATGCTTTTAAAATTGGTTTTGATTTTTTAATGCAATGATTTTTCGTTTGCATTTCATTTACTTATCATTCTGGCCAAATGATTTGTTAAAATTTGTTGTGAACCCATAAAAAAACTTGGGTGAGCTATGACATGAACAACTAGAAAGATCGTGTTGAACTATAGGGTATGAAACAAATGTAAATTATAATGAGATGCAAATAGATAGAGAAATACTCTGTGATGGGTTTGAATTGGGGTTTAAGAAATTAAAATCAGTTTATTCAAACATATTTATGCACTCGGAAGAGGGAAATGATGAGGATTGTTCATATTTTTCACTAGCCACAGTTACAATTTAATGTATTCATTTTCTTACACACAACTTATATCTTTGCAAGGGAGCACAACTTCTATATCTTAATTTTTTTTCAAATTCCAATATATTTAGTAGGATTTCTGTAGGAGTAAACCTTCAATAATAGTTTGCTTGAATTCTATAGGACTAGTTAGAATAAATTAAACTCAGTGTCACTTCTAAGCTAAGATCAATTTTAGTAGGTTAGAACTTCTCTTAAGTTAATCAAGTCACTCCCTGTGGGATCGATATTCCAGACTAAAAAATTTGATATTACTTGAACGATATGTATACTTGCATAAAGACCTCAACACTTAGAATTAGGGCGCACCAAAGTGTTAGGCATCACTGTAGATCAGGTCACAATCATTTTTTTGGCATTGTTTTAGGGGATTTATAATTATCTTCCATCAAGATAATGGTGGGTATAGTGGTGAGTATTCTTGCCTTTCACGCGGGTGATGCCTAACAATTTGTAGAGGTATTTACTCAAGTATAACATAAAAATACTCATATCATATGTCTTTATAAAGGAAATCACAATCATTATGACCACTAAATCATAGAAGCGTAAGCCTCATCTATCTTGAAGGAACTCACGAACTACCCTCATGTTTTATGTTTTTCTTTCAATTGTTGAGTTCTCTATTTTGTTAGAATTTTAGGACTTAAAAACCTCATTTTGATAAACACTAAGATAAATTAACCAAATTAGTAAAATAGGTATTTTCTATGGAAAAAAATATTACACTTTTCCCGTGTGATCAATACACAATACTTTTGAACATTATTACTACTTGACGCATGCACTTGTGTTCTGCGGCCGACTTACGTCCCAATAAGATTTGGCGCATCAATTTTTGACGTCTATGTTGGGCAGGTATTAATAATTGTTTTTGTTGTTAGGAAAACTTTAGTCAAAAAATTTAGGATTTAAGTTTGGCACATTATAATATTAATTTTTTTTTATTTTATGCTTTTTTTGGTTATTGCATCTATGTTGTTATTGTACATCTTTGTAGCTGCTGCAAAGTTTAAAAGCTAAAAAAAGAATTATAAAGCCAAAAAAATTAAACATATATTGTTGTTAAAATTTAAATTCATCTTCTTAAAAAAGCCAAAAATATATTTTTTAAATTTTTTTTTCTTTTTTATTTCAATTTTATTTTGTTCTTGTGTTGAAATTATTTTTCGAAAACAAAGTATTTCATCATTTCAAAATGGTTTCCACTTAGTAAAATAATTTTGACCCTTTCAGGAGTATACCAGCTCATTGATGGCTAACAATCACATGAATTTTGAATACTCTAACATAGGAGCTAGTTTTCATCACCCCACTTTCAATATCTACAACTCCAACTAGACTACTTACCACAAACTTCAAATGGAACATTATTTACATTAATGTAAGAAACCAAGTTTAGGGGAGAACTCAAGACAACCTTGTAGAAAATTAGAACAACTCGGGTAAGGACATTATATGCTAAACTCAACCTTTGGAAGTCACTTTGGAACCCCAATTTAGGGAGAATAACCTATCATTAGAAGATCTATTAATTAATTTTAGGACTGAATCCAACACCTACACCCAAAGTTGGTCAAACTACCCAAATTTCAATTTAAATAATAAAAACCATAGTGTAGACAATCAACAATGGGAGAGAACCCAAGTTGATTTTATAGGAAGTTAGAATAATCAAGATAGTGACTATCTTGAAGAAAATGAGCATTTGAATGAATTGAAAATAAACCTATTGAATCAATTACAAAGCTAAACTATAACATTAAGAAACTTAAAAAATCAAATGGAGCAGCTAGCCAGCATAGAAACCCAATGAATGTCAAGGGTAGTGGAGGTTCATAATGTTGAATCTGAAGAGTTGATCCCTCAAGTGCAAGCTGAGTTGGATGAAATTTGTTGGAAGATGAATGAGGAAGAATTTGCTCTTCTTTTCAATGCACTACCTTGCATAATGAGGGAGACATTAGAGGTTATATTATCACCCAAAAAAGTGCCCCTAAGGGAAGAATTGGAAGACAACCCTACACAGGAGTGTAACATAATAGAATTTGATTCAGAACTTGAAAAATCTAAGGAAAACCCAACCCAAGAATTAGTATAACAAAATTTACTTTTTATGGGCCCATTTTTTGCAACTACTGAATAAAATAATAAGTTGAAAAAAATGAGAATTAATTGGGACACTTTTGGATTTAGAAAGTACCCTTAAGATTGATCATCTAAATAAATCCCCTACATACTCTCAAGATGAATACTATAAAACTAAGAAGGAAAAGTTCCAAGAAAAACTAAAATTTGAGGACTTATTAGAAATTCCAGAATAAAAAAAAAGATTGAGCGATTAGTCAGGGTTTGCTAAATCAGAATTTTGATTATGGAGGAAGCCTTTTTTATCAGGCTAAGGACATTATACTAAGTGTTATCTTGAGAGACAACCCAAGTGTTGATCTTGTTTTTTTGCTTTCTGCATTCTATTTTAAAATTTACTTTGAAATTTACTTTGCAATCAACTTTAAATAGATCACAAAGATCAACAAAAGATCGTTTACTTCATTTTATAAATCTTGATATAAGTTTTTGTTTTACATAAAGTACTTATCACAGTCCAGTAGAAGTAAATAAATATTCTTTAGAAAAGATCAACTTTAATGAGTAATGAGGAGATTCTAGAGCTTAACAACACTTAATAAAAACCTATAAACTGTTTAAAAAGAGGTAATTAAGATATTGAGTACCAAACCAAAAATAGCTTTAATCTTTTTCAATTCATTTCAACCAAATTAATGTGATCTTAAGTCTTAACTGGAAGTAACTTAGAGACGAAACATTAATGTAATCAAATGTTCAATTTTATTGTTTAAAAAACATAACCCCTCTTCACATGTTAAAAGAAAAGTAGAAAAGAAAAGTTTCCAACTAGACATAGTAATTATCAGGAGAAAAAGAAAAAAAGGGAAAACAAAAAGAAACAAAAGAAAAACAAGAAAATGAATAAAAAAAGTGAAAATTCTCTGATAAGAAGCTTGAGATTGACACAACAAAGTTTAGAAGAAAAGAAATTTGATGGTGGTCCAATGATAAAGTTATAAAATGAGTCAAGATCATCTAAATCAAAACCATAATATATGTTATTTTCAAGGATAAGAGTTAAGTGAACCTTGTGTTGGCTAAAATGCACTAAAATTACACTAAGGATATTTAAGGTTTGTGAAAGAGGTTCTAAATAACACAATATAATGATTTATGAGGATTTTCATAATAAAAGAAAGAAGGGAATAAGGAAAGGTCAAGTCATTAACCCTTAAGAACCATCAAATCTAAACAACATTTCACCACTTTTACTTAGATTTCATAAAACAGTTTGAAAGGATAGAACTTTGCAGAGTACTAATTCTATCAAAAAAATCTAACTAAGCTAAGCGATTACTTTAGTGCAAGTAATATGTTAAGTTTGGGGGTATTGACATGCGTCAATTTTACATGATTTTAGCTACTGTTTTCCCTGCATTTTACATGTTAATTTTTTTTTATTTATCATAGATTTATGCTTAAGAAATGTACTTTGTACATGTTATGCATGGTGCAGAAATTGAATATGAACAAGTTTAAATGAGAAAATAAAGCGGAAAAGTGCCTCAAAGAGGCATGTCCACACCATATGATGCAGTAGCGCAGTGTGGCCATACTGACCTAGGCAGTCTGGCGGCATGACCACGTCAAAAATGGGCATGACCATGCTTATGGGAGGGAAACATTTTAGGAAGGAAATTTGATGGCCCAAACTGTGATTCTTGCTATAAAATCAATTCTTAAGGCTTCTTGGAGGGGGTTCTGCATCAGAGAAGACTTGGAGGCCGAAAGAAGAGAATTTGGGAGAGTTTTGAGAGTTCTCTTGAGGGTTGTCTTCTTTCTTAGGCAGAAACCCTTAAGGAAGAGTTTTTATTTACTTTGTGAGTTGTGAGAGAGTTTGTATGACAGGGAAATGTGATGACTTTGTAGAGGAAACTATTTCTTATAATTTTTCATATTTATATTGCTTGCAATGGATTTTTATATGGTGTTTTTCACTATGGTTTTCTCTGTAAGGAGCAGCTAATATTTTCTTCATATCTTGTGATGTAGGGAGTAGTGAATTTATCATAGATTTTTTATAATGTTTTTTAGTTAATTGTTTTTTTTTGTTAATTGTTCTTTTGTACTTTCATGACCTATGTTGTTGGTTAACCTCTGAACTTAATTTACTCATTTTCTGGCCAATTAGGAAGCTAAAATATTTTGTGAAACTACGACCTCTAAACATTGCGTAGTTGAAATGAAGGGTTAACCATGGAATTCTAAGAGAATAGACATATTCCAGTGAAATTCTACAATCATCCTAGGGGATCAGAAAAACCATGTAGAATGTCATGAGGAATGAAGAAGCATCAACTTCTTAGATTCTAGGTTTTTTTTTACCAATTCATAGGCATAAGGAGTATTATATCCCTGATTGACGACAATCACATAGGTAAACATTTAGGAAAAATCACGATCGCAACGATCCCTGAATCACATAGGAACGAGCATCATCTTCTTGAAGAAGCTCACGAACTACCCATCTGTTTTCTGCTTTTCTTTCATTTGCTAAGTTCTCTATTTTGCTAGGACCATAGGACTTAAAAACCGTCTTTTGATAAACACTTGGAAATAAATATTAAACTTTACACTTGAACCACATTACTACTTGACATGTGCACTTGTATTGTACGACCAACATACACCCCGATAAGTTTTGGCGTGTCAACAAGTTCCTTAAAATGTAAGTTTTGTTTGACGTATGTGGAGATGAAGTTCATGCCTAAGTTCCTTAGAATGCAAAGTAATGCATTTGTTTGCTTTATGTGGAATTGGGATTCATGAAAGTGATGCATATGTTTGTTTTATGTGAGACTAAAACTCATCTTCATGCTCATACTTAGGAGAAGTCCGCCCTCTACTTCCAAGAAATCCCTAAATCAACTATGGAAATTTGGGTTTTTAAAAAAGCCCGCCATTCACAAATAGCTCATTAAATAACCTATGTTCGATTCGTTTGTTAATCAAGAGAGTCGAACGCACACACTTGCTCTGAGCTCGATTTAAAAATGAGCTGAACTAACAAGAATTTGTGCATTTGCGTTTAACTCGTTTTAACTAGAAAAAAATAAATAATTAAACAATCAATAACAATATTTATTTACATTCTATTTATATTAATTTTCTGTATTTAAAAAATGCCAAACTTTATTATTTTAAAAAAATGTTTGGGATGGCATAATTATAAAATAAAAGAGTTTAGGTGTTAGAGATATAAATACATAGAATTTGGCGGGTAGATATGTAAATGCCCCCAAAAACAACTACACGAGAGAGCCTTGGTGAGAAGGACCGGGAGATACATATGTAAATAAATTAAATTGGGTGGTATGTATGTACATATACTTACCCCTTTCTGTATCTTAGTCCCACATTGGCTACTCCATATAAACTAAATTGAGAAGCTCCATAAATCATTGGAAGAGTGGCCTAAGTTGCAATGTGGCTTGTAAATAGTTAAATATGTCTTTTTATTTATTGAATATAATGTAGATTACAATTATTTAGTTTAGTGCGGCTTGTAAATAAATAATTAAGTTTTTTATGGTTCTTTAAATAGTTATTAGCATGTTTATACACCAGGGTAGGGTAAAAATATTACATACCTTTAAGCATATAAGGGGGCGGTGGTGATGCAGATGTTAGTGATTATTGTTTGGATAACTGCAAATATTGCTATTTACAAATCAAGCAGCTAAGTGATTTTTGAACTAGTAAATCGATGCATTTATGTGTGCGGCAATCAAGCTTATATTAAATTTGATAAAAATAGAAAGTATGGGTTGGAGTTTTATCATGACATTTGATATTTAAGTGAGATTTTGAAAAATAAATGAAAGATGATGCTTGGTTTGTAGATAAAAATGTTTTGGGTTTGCTGCTTTTATTTTTTTTTTTTGTTTATTCAAGCACAAATTTGCATTTAATATATTTTTTGTAATGGTGTGAATATCTCAAGTTGAAACCAAACATTGCCCACATGGGGGTAGGAAAAGGGCTGAGAAGGTCAAAGTCATGACATGTTGTTTGGTAGTATTGTGGTAATATTGCACAGAAGATCCAAGATCCAAACTCCATGACAAAACTTCTAATTTAGTGACCTCTTTCACTTCACAGCCTCCAACCATTTTCATGATCTCCTACACTGCTTCACCAATTAACACAGGCTGCTTCCAGTTTGATGTTACTTAAGTCGATCCCGGATCAATTAAACTCTAAAGTCTTAATACAAAATCTCTTACTCTCGACAAGCCGCCAACGATCTTAGGCAGAGAGCTCACTCTCAGCTATCTCTGCAGAATCCCAAGCTCAATATTCCCGAGAGGGAGATCGTCGTTGTTGCCAGCACTTCTGCTGTTGTTGGATGCAATGATCTCATAATGTCGAGGGATAATGATCCGTTGTGGTATGATGAAGCTAAGGGACCAATGACTCTGTTTATCTCTGTTTCAAGCTCGTATGTAATGGAAACAACAATAGTTTTTCAATCAACAACGGTTTTGCTCACCTGGGGGGAAGTAGCAAAGATTCTAATAACAACAGTAATGATTTATTTAAATCTAGCAACATTGCCGAGATCATACCGCTACTTAAAATAGAAATATCATTAGCAATGCTGCTAGCTTTAAATAAAGCATTATTGTTGTTATTGGTATCTTTGTTACTTTCACCCAAGTGAGCAAAACCATTGTTGATCGGAAAACTGTTGCTATTTTCATACCTACTAGCGTAAAACGTCAACGGAGCCATTGGTCCCTTCCTCGACTCGATAATACCAAATCTGATCGTTATCCCTCGACACATCTTAATTCTCAGGAGAGTTGCGGGTCGGGGAACCGCTAGGATTGTGGGAGAAGTGAACCAAAGAGAAGAATGCATCCAAGAGCAGCAAAAGTGCTAAAGTTGGGATTTTCACAAAGATAGCTGAGAGTGAGCTCTCTGTCTGAGATCGCTGGTGGCTTGTCGGGGGTAAGGGACTTCGTATTATGACTTTGGAGTTCGATCGATCTAGGATCGACTTGAGCGGTATCGGATTGGACGCGGGCTATGTTGAGAGGTAAAGCTGTGTTAGAGATCATGACGATGGTCGGAGGCTGTGAAGCGAAAGAGGTCGCAAAATTGAAGATTTAGCTATGGCGTTTGTACCTCAGATACAATTGTTCGCTTCAAAGAGGAAGTGGCAAAGGTTTTCCGATCTGGCCGATGAAGCTTGAATGGAAATGGAAAGCTACCAGCACCAAGTTGGAGAAATTGGGAGAGGAATAGGATAAATTTTTAAAAGAAGCAAATATGTATTCATTATGGGCATTAGGAGGCTGTAGATAAAAGTAATAAGTGTAAGAAGCAAAAACGCAATGTTTTTTTTTTTTTGTCATGATATTAATCTTAAGAAATAATTAAATTTTTTAATGCATTTATAAAAATTAAAAATTGTGATAGTTGGGGTGACATTTAAAGACTTGTTTGAAACATATACCGGACAATAATATAATTTATATATGCGAACTACAAATTATAGAATATATATTTGAGAACCAGAAATACATGTATTTGAATACCATAAATTGTTTGAACTACAAGTTCTTTTAAAAATTTTGAATAACAACATTGCCCTCATAGGGGTAGGAAAGGGGCGGAGAAGGTCAAAGTCAGAAGAGAATATTGTGTGAAGACATTGCACATGCTGTTTGGTGGTATTGTGGTAGTATTGCACAGAGAATCCAAGATCCAAACTCCATAGAAGAACTTCTAATTTTGTGACCACTTTCGCTTCACAGCCTCCGACCATTGTCACGATCTTCTACACAGATTCACCTACTGACACAGGCTGCCTCCAGTCCGATGCCTACTCAAGCCGATCCTAGATCAATCAACCTCCAAAGTTTTAATACGAAGTCTCTTACTTCCGACAAGCCGCCGACGATCTCAGGTAGAGAGCTCACTCTCAGCTATCTCTGCAAGAATCCCATACTCGATATTCCAAAGAGGGAGTTCGTCGTTGTCGCCAGCACTTCTGCTGCTGTTGGATGCAGTGATCTCATAATGTTGAGGGATAAAGATCAAATGTGGTATTATATGGCTGAAGAAGAGACCAATGACTCCGTTTATCCCTGTTTCAGGCTAATAGGTAATGGAAATAGTAACAGCTTTTCAATCAACAACGGTTTTGCTAGAAACATTGCCGAGAACATACCACTGCTTAGAAAAAAGATATCATTGGCAATGATGCTTGCTTTAAATAAAAAATTATTGTTGTTATTGGGCAAAACCATTGTTGATCAAGCCAACCCTCAAATTATGTAACTTTGTTAAAATGCCTTATTTCAAGCGGCCACCATTTTTAACAATAGTAGTTGTTGGATAGTTGGTGCTTAATATAGTTGTGCGATGCTCGTCGAGTCTTTCAATCCTTTCATTCGGTCATCCCCTTAAACCACTCCAATGTTGGCATTAACAATCTATGTTATTTATATCTCACAAATATTTTTCCTTGAGATTCGTGTAAGCATATATGTTATGCACAATCTCACTCAACAGTAATCCATCAATATCATCTCTATACATACGTAGACTTTTGCGAGGCACTTCTCATACTATATCATCATTCTATCTAGATTGGGTTACAAAGAATTAAATAGCATTTACCATTTTTTGTCTCATCTCATGACACTTAAATGAGTGCCCATTCTCTGTGGTTGAGCTGTTTATATCGACCCTGTTCTAAGTCTGCCTTGCGAGATGAATGCATTTATTATCATTTCAGTATTCAAAGGGCTTTTTGTTGCCATTCATCAAGTTTGATGTACTATGAAATATAACATAAAAAGCTTTTTATTACATTCATCGATATATATCAACTTTGCTTATATTTCTTTTAAATTTTAAATCTAGAACGGAATAAAAATCCTTGTGATTTTTAGCCTGCTTGTTTAAGCACAAATGACTGATCTTTTATACTGTCAGATTACTGCGAATAAATACAAACAAGTCATGAAGAAAAAACAATCTCATGTTTTGCAAGCACATATGAAAAATAATAGTATATATATATATATATATATTAATTGTTCATGTTAATTAGATTAATACTATTATAATTATTATTTCTTTATTATTGTTATCTAATTAGATTAATACTATTTGATAAATATTATTATTATATATATTTAGAAAAAATTAATAATAAAGAAATAATAATTATAATAGTATTAATCTAATTAACATGAACAATTAATATATATATATATATATATACTATTATTTTTCATATGTGCTTGCAAAACATGAGATTGTTTTTTCTTCATGACTTGTTTGTATTTATTCGCAGTAATCTGACAGTATAAAAGATCAGTCATTTGTGCTTAAACAAGCAGGCTAAAAATCACAAGGATTTTTATTCCGTTCTAGATTTAAAATTTAAAAGAAATATAAGCAAAGTTGATATATATCGATGAATGTAATAAAAAGCTTTTTATGTTATATTTCATAGTACATCAAACTTGATGAATGGCAACAAAAAGCCCTTTGAATACTGAAATGATAATAAATGCATTCATCTCGCAAGGCAGACTTAGAACAGGGTCGATATAAACAGCTCAACCACAGAGAATGGGCACTCATTTAAGTGTCATGAGATGAGACAAAAAATGGTAAATGCTATTTAATTCTTTGTAACCCAATCTAGATAGAATGATGATATAGTATGAGAAGTGCCTCGCAAACGTCTACGTATGTATAGAGATGATATTGATGGATTACTGTTGAGTGAGATTGTGCATAACATATATGCTTACACGAATCTCAAGGAAAAATATTTGTGAGATATAAATAACATAGATTGTTAATGCCAACATTGGAGTGGTTTAAGGGGATGACCGAATGAAAGGATTGAAAGACCCGATGAGCATCGCACAACTATATTAAGCACCAACTATCCAACAACTACTATTGTTAAAAATGGTGGCCGCTTGAAATAAGGCATTTTAACAAAGTTACATAATTTGAGGGTTGGTTGTTTATCGAATTACGATGATTTACCCTCTGTCTGATGAAATGACCCAATCCCAGGGCGACGTGTCTTCATATTCAAACTCGATTGAATGAGGCGACCGAAGAGCATTAAAACCGACCAAATGATGAAGGGTTAGCCGAATGAAGAACGATTGAACAAATGTAATTCAAACATACAAACTAAATGGTTATAAATGTGATGTAGAAATTAAGAGAGTTACAAAAGTATGCAGTACTACCATCAGTTTTGAGGTCAAAATAAATAATATTCAGTTATAAATGTGTAAATGTAATAACTCTTTAACTATAGTAACATTATTCTATTTAATAAGAAACTACGATCTAACTTACAAATCCTACCCATAGATTGTACAAAAGAGGAGGCATGTATCAAATATTCAATTCTTTCTTCTTTCTCCTTTTCATCCAATTAACTCTCTATACCTTAAGCGTGATCAACACCCTAAAGATGCGGTGAACGTGGAGTCATAATGTCTACAAGACGAGGAACATGACAGGGTGAAGGAACACACCAAGGAGAGACTTTCAGCATGCATTCTGTTTGAGAATTCGTACAACAACAAATTCATGCGCTCCATAACAGGATGGTCATGCAAATTGCAGAGTTGGCTCGAATGGTACTTGATAGAAGGATACAACCTCTCCCGTAACCCGATCCACCAGGACTCCATCCGCCAAATCAACAAGCAGTCCTAGCTCATGAAACTCCAGTTCAATAGGAAGCACCAATAGTCAAACGAGAAGAAGAGTCCTATTATTAGGAAAGTGCCAAGTCCACATGAAGAGGAGGACTACCATCGAAAGTGATAGAAATCTATCACTTCATAGAGATTGCGTCCGCTCAACATGTTATGGAGGCTAAACCACCAACAAAATTTGAGGTTCCCACTTTGGAACCGTACAAAGGTATTAAAATGTCCCACTGACCATATTGCATTGAGTCGACAATCTGCCTTCTCAAAATTTCTTACGCATTAAAATGTCGATTGTTCTACACCACACTGAGAGATTTTGCTCTCAGGTGGCTCAACAGGCTTCTCGTAGAAATTATTAATTCCCTCAAGGATTCTAAGAAGTTATTTTTGGAGAAGTTTGCTAGTGCCTAAAAACCGCCAAAAGATTCAGCAAATGAGAGCCTGCAACCATATGTAACGAGATTTCAAAAGAAGATGCTTAAGGTCCATAACCTTGAGCCAATAGTCGCTTAGTGCTACATAAGAGTAAAACAGTCCGCAGTTTTGATAATTTCTGGGTTTAAGGAAACCCAACATGCTGGTGAAGCTTTTGGAGTTAGCCAACAATCACATTGCAGCTAAAGCATATATGAACCAACCAATTTTGAGAGTTGTAAAATCAAATTGAAAATTAGATAGGAACAACATGAATGATGACAGTAAGAGATAGAAAGAAATTCCTCATCCAAAAAGGGAAAGAGGTAGTTCTTCCCAAAGAGATACAAAAAACTATCGTGAAGTACGTAAATGTGGACAATCAAATGACCACATGTTGAGGACTTGACCGCACTAATCAAGCTGATCACCACCAGCCTTAGCCACCTTGGTGGATGAACCGATGAACCCAACCAAAATTCATTTCTCAAACCCAAACTTCCCCAAAATCAATTCAGACCCCTTCCATTTCAATTAAGCGGCCTTACCCATGCTCCAACCCAATTGGCTTCACCAATTTCATCCCCTGACTTCCCTCAGTAAGATGGTGACCTTCCATACCTCGGTCAGCCACCATGGCCGCCAGAAATCTAAAACTGAGAGCCACAACCTTGGCCCAAACTCAAAATTCTACCCATCCAATGTGGCTCACTCCAATTCGATTCTTTCCCCCACCTGAGCACCACATGAGCGCCACTTTCCACCTCCTGACTTGGCCAATTGAAGCCCCATACTGAGCCTATAAAACCATCACACCTCTAGAGCTAAAAAAGGATAAGAGCACAAACCCTTAAGAAGCCCTACCAAATTGATTCCAAAACCTTCCCACAACCTTGCGAAGTTCATCCCCATCATCTTTAGCCTTTCTTCCCCATTGAGAAACCCTAATTTCTCCAGTAAAATTCAGTGCTTTTTCCCCCATTCCACCAAAACTCAAAAAACTCCACATTAACTCTTTCAAAAGCCTCACCACACTTAAAAACCACTTCCCCAATCAAAAACCTTCTCTAACACACACTCTAACCAAGTGCTAGGCCAAACCCAACCCACCATTTGATCTAGATCATGCCTAGACCCAACCACAAAGCAAATCAACACTTAGAGGAGGTTTGTGGTGTCAAGGCGAAGCTTCTTAACCAATCCAATTGAATAATCCCATTTTTGCCTTGGTTTGGAATTTTATGTAGAGAAAGAACAATCCATATTCACCTAGACATATATATATATATATTCTCCTCACTTAAATGAAGGTTTAAAAACAAACCCATCAAATTTGGTTGAGTTTTGAGAGAGATCTTAACTCCAGAGTGTGGATAGTTCACGAGCTATGAATCATTTGAGACCATAAAAGGATGTCATCCATTCACGTGTATTTGAAATGAGTGACTTAGATCCTGACTTATGGCAGTTTAGTTTGACTCAATACATGTGACCGCGGATCAGGTCAGCGGAGTACGTGGAAAGTGTGGCCAGTAGGAGCCCGTCGCATGGTTTTTTGGAGATGTCTGGAATGATTTAGTTGTGCATAGTTAAGTAGGAAATTCCAGGTTTTCTGATTTAATTAAATCTAGAAAATTAAATATAACTTCAAGATATGATGTAGGAAAATCATAAAAATAAAATAAAAATACTCAAATACTCAGTGAACAGAAGAGAATTTAATTAACTAAAGATTAAAAATAGTTATAGTATTTGTAATTTTAAATTAATTAAATAGGCTAAATTTTTATTTAAATCATAAATATTTAATACCTATCAACATGACATGAAATTTTTAGTCCTTATTCTCCACATGACTAATGATGCTTTCTGATTTTTCAAAAGTCAGAGAGTATCTCTAACCCCAAAAGTCCTAACTTTTCAGAATAATCACCTTTGTCTACATCAAATAATTATAAAAAATGAAATATAAATCAGAAAAATACAAGATCAAGTTTAATGCTCTCACTAAAGTTAGCTGGCTTTATGAAAAATAAAAGATGAAATTTAAAGTTAAAAAGGCATTTTCGAAGTATTTTTCTATCTAAAAAATACTTAAAAATTAAGAAAATATAAATATATTTCAAAATATCAGAAAAATCTCTTTGTTTAAAGGAAACACCTCTAAAATTCCCTCATAAAATTTTCAAAGACAGTAAATGTATTTTAAGTACTTAAATGTATTTTCTTATTATTTTGCTGGTTATCAACTAAAATAATAATAATAAAATATAAATAAAAAAATACAAAATCTAGTTTAATGAACTCACTAAAATTAGAGGCACTCAAGAAAAATAAATGTGAAACTAAAATTTAAATAATATTTTTAAGTATTTTTAAATTAAAAATAATAAAAAATTATAAAAATATAAAATTCAAAATGCCACAAAGTTTTCTCTAATTAGAGACAACAACTTTAAAGTGCTCTCATAATTATTTAAAGATCTAAAAATACATTTTAAGTACTTAAATGTTTTTTCTTTTATTTTTACAAATTATTGACTAAAATAATTCTAAAAAATAAAATAAAAATAAAAAAATATAAAATCAAGTTTGTTGAGTTTATTAAAGTCAGAGGGATCAATAAAAAATAAAAATGAATTTTGTTAAAATAAAAATGTATTTTTTATTAAAACCAATTAAAAAATCATTAAAATAAAAATATAATTTAAAAATCATGAAAATTTCTCTAGGAGGCCCTCTAAATTTTAACAACATAAAATTTTCCCAAGGGCTGAGGATATTATTTGGATATTTAAATTAATTAATATTAAAAATTTTTAATTATGGATTAAAAGATTTATAAAACATAAAATAAAAATAAAAAAAATATAATTTCTCCTCTGATGTCTTAATTAGTCCATGAGTAGGAGGCCAATGAAGTTTTATGACCATTTGAATCAAAATATAAGAGTTGTGGGTTGTAAACCATAAAGGGTATAATTGTAATTTTAGAACTTTACACCCTAAGCCCAATTTAATCAAAATTTTAGGTTATACCAGAAGGGAAAGGTATTAAATTAAGATAGCTGACTTACGAAAGTAATTGAAGCGCAAAGGGTAAAAGAGGTAGTAACCCATTCCTAACTTTCTTATAAAAAGTTAAAATTATAATTAATTAAATTGTTATGCATACGAAGAAATGAAAGTTTGGATGATAAAAAAGTGAAAGGTATGAGTTAGAAGACTGATAAATCACTAATTTTAAACCCCCAACCATTGGTTAAACAAAAATTCAATATTTTTAATATATACTAAACAAATATTACAAATTTGTCAAAATTATAAGTTTACCCCTAAAGCCTTAAGAGCTTGGTATTGAATTAGATTTGATTTAATATCATTTAAGGAATAGTTGAAGAGGAAAATATAAGTGAAAATGGAATATCTTGAACACTACAAGCTCCAATCCAATCGAAGGGTAAGAATGTAAGCTTCTAATGCTTTAAAAATATGTCATTATGGTTTTATCCATACGAACTTTACCATAACATCAATAATTGATCATGTTGACCTCATTTTTTGGTTGAGGTCTAGTTTCCTCCTTAGTATCCTAGTGTTTAGCCATAGGACTTTCCCATTGAATATTCCCAGAGGACTAAAAAAGGAACCCTCACCATTAGAAATTTTACACTCTTCTTTGCTCAACTTGAAGTTCCACTTGTTGGTCATAACCTCTAGCACTTAGTAGATGGGGTCAATATGAGGGAGCTCAAGGAGAGTCCCCATAAGATGGTAAAGCCTTAGGACTAACCCTGGGTGGTCTGATCTTGGTTAGGCTAGCTTGCACATACTACACTTTCTCACACACCCCAAACCTTAAGACCCCTTGATTTGGTCTCTTGACTCATTTTAGAAAACTCATATGGATGGACCCAAACCTTTTGCCCTTGGCTAAGAGGGTTAGGACTAGCATATTGAGTATCAAAAATGAGTCCTATTATGGCTCCTATTGGTTTGACATGACGTCATGGCTTACTTACCCATCATAGCCCAAAATCATCAAATTACCAAAATACCCCTACAGCCCTAATTTTTGTCAAAATTCCCAAAATTGTCCAAAACACCCAAATTTATCCAAAAGTCATCTGAAATCATTCCCCACTACCTAAATTGGCCAAAATTCACTAAAATTCTAAAATTCCTAAAATACCCCCAAATTTACCAAAAATTACGAAAATACCCCTCATGACCCAAAATTTTAAAAAATTCCCAAAATTCCAAAATTATCCCAAATATTCCCAATTTCAATTTTTAACCATCACATTGACCCAATTTGACCAAATTAATCCAATTTGACCAAAATCCCCAAACTGCCCTTAAAGGCCCAACTTTCCCAAATTAGCCCCAATCTTGCCCAATTTCAATTCCAAACCAGAATTTAACATTCCTAATACCAATTGAAACCAAATACAAGCCCAATTTGACCCAATTTTAAGCTCTATTTTACCCAAATAAAAAATCCCCAATTTTGACCATATGTCTAAATCCACCAAATTGGCCTTCCAATTCAATTCAAAACCATTTTGGATCCTTACCAAATACTTCTTGATAACTTCCTACATTAAATTGAACATTTGGTTGGCCCAAATTTGAACCCAATTCAACCTCAATTTTAAAATACCAAGTCTTCAAGTCATTCATAAAGCCCAATTTCAATCAAAAGCCCACATGATTATATTTCTCTTCATCATCCATTTCATTAAAATCATTCTCTAAGTTTTAAATTCATGATCAAATCATTCCATATCAGGCCTCATGACAAACACCACCAAAAAATCCCATACAATCCAAAATCCTTTCTTATGCAAATTGACCAAGCCAAGGATAAGCCATGAAGCCATCTCCAAGCCACATGCAAGTCATATGAGTCATGCTCATGTCACCATGCTATCTTGGGCAAAAAGAGAAACCTCTTTAGTGGTCCCCTCACACATGATTAACCACTCCCATGACTCACTTAAGCATTTTGATGCATTTGTATGTGATATATGATGCATTTGTATGTGGCAGGTTTTGTAGGTGTGGTAGGTGAAGAATGAATGGTTGGGAATAGTTTGGTTGTTAAATAATGTGTGGTGTAGATTACATCTAAACTTGTATAAATACTCCATAGTTTTATTTGTTATGAATCAAGTCTCAAGAAAAGTTTTGTGTGAGTTTGAGATTTTTACTTTTTGGTTTTGAGTTTATAAAGTATTAGTTTTTCCCCAACAAAGTGGTATCAAAGCAATAACAAATGAAGGGATGGTTCCCTACAGAGTTTCGATGCTTACCAAGCCCAATTATGATAATTGGAGCATTAAGATGAAGGCTCTACTAGGAGCACAAGATGTGTGAGATATCATCGAGAAGGGTTATAGAGAGCAAGATGATATTGCTCTATCTCGAACTTAAAGTGAACCTTTGAAAGACACATGAAAGAGGGGCAAGAAGGCTTTCCATCTCATCTATCAAGTTGTAAGATTTGTTCGAGAAGAGCTCAAGTGCAACCACAACACAAAAAAAGAATGGGAGAAGCTTTAAACTTGCAACACAAAAGTGGAGCAAGTTAAAAAAGATCCGTTTTCAAACTTTTAGAGCTGAGTTTGAACATTCATGGAGGAATCTAGGTTAATTTTAGATTATTTCTCTAGAGTGTTTACTATTGTGAATCAATTAAAAAGAAATGGTGAAGACGAGAATGAAGTAAAAAATATAGAAAAAAATTCTTCTCTCTTTAAATTTAAATTTTGAGTTCATTGTTACCATCATTGAGGAAACTCAAGATTTAGAAACAATGAGTGTGGAGTAGTTATTGGATTCTTTGCAAGTTTATGAAGAAAAACAGAGGAGGAAGAAAAAATAACAAGAAGTAATGTCACAACTTCTTCAACTCAATTTGAAAGAAGAAAGTTTTGGCAATGACATAAGCAAAAGACGAAGAGGACTTGGTCCTCGACTAGGAAAAGGAAAAAGTAAATATAACAATTCTAATAATTTCTATATTGATGGTAGAAGTTGAAATCATCAAACATCAAGTGGTCGTGGAAAAGAAAAATTCATGGCGAAGGTATGACAAATCACAAGTTAAATGCTATAATTGTCAAAATCTTGTTCATTATGTTGTCGAATGTAGAAGTCTGAAAAAAGTGGAGGAGAAAGCCAATCTTATAGAAGATAATAGAAAGAAGAAGGAACTTTATTGTTAGCATGCAAGAACAAAGAGAAAGACCAGCCAAAAAAGCGGTATGTCGACACTGGTGCTAGCAATCATATGTGCGAAGAAAGAAACATGTTCGTTGAGCTTGATGAAGCAATAAGAGGAAATGTCTCATTTGGAGATGAATCAAAACTCTTTGTAGAAGGTAAAGGTAAAATTCTAATACGCTTGAAGAATGGAGACCATCAATTCATCTCAAATATTTATTTTGTGTCCAATATGAATAATAATATTTTCAATTTGGGTCAATTATTAGAGAAAATATATGATATTCACTAAACATAAAATGTTATTTTTTTAAGAGATCATAGAAATAATTTGATTGATAAGGTGTGTATTTGAAAAAAATAAAATATTTTTTCTTGACATTCAATGTGATGTTGCAAAAATGTTTAAGAGTTTGCTATAGTGAGTCAGCAGGATTATGACATCAACGATATGAAAATCTCAATTTTGGTATTTTTGAACTTCTAACAAAGAAGGAGATGGTGAGTGGCTGATCTTACATCAATAAACCAGATCAACTCCGCAACGGATGTTTACCTGGAAAGCAATCTCGCAAAAGCTTTCCAAAGGAGTGAATGCTTGAGCTCATACACACTAATGTTTGCGGCCATATTAAATCAATCAATTGGTGAGATTAAATATTTGATTTCATTTATTATTGATTTTTTTAGGAAAACAAGGGTCTCTTTTTTGAAGGAGAAAACAAAGGTGTTTGAAAAATTTTAAAAATTTAAAACTCTTGTTAAGAAAGAAAGTGGTCTTAAAATCAAGGTCATTAGATCTAATCATAAAGGAAAATTCACATCTAGAATTTTAAGGGGACTGTAAAAGTCTTGGAATTCTTCGTCTTTTAACTGTGCCATGAATCCCAACAAAAAAAAAAAAAAAACATGGAGTTGTGGAACGAAGAATAGATTAATTCTAAAAATGGCTCGAAGCATGCTCAAAAGTTCAATAATGCCCAAAGAATTTTGGGCTAAGGCAACCAGTTGTGCTTTCTACCAAACAAATCGCTCTCCTACAAAAAGTGCACATGAAAAAATCCCTCAAGAAGCATGGAGTGGAAGGAGACGGGGTATCTCTCATCTTAAAGTGTTTGGAAGCATCACATATGTTCATACTCCAAAAGAAAAAAAAAAAACCAAAACTTGATGATAAAAGAAAAAGATATGTCGTCATTAGCTATCACTCAACTTTTAAAGGTTACAAAATTTATACTCCAATCAATGACAAAACTCTCATTACTCGTGATGTGGAGCTTAATGAAAAAGTTAATTGCACTTGGATAAAACAAGAAGATGAATATACTTTTCTTTCTTATTTTGAAGAAGAAGAAGAAAATGAGCAACCAAAAATTGAAAGGATTGTAAGCGAAGAATCATAGGAGCCCATCACTCCATTAATTTCAATAAAGGCATATGCAGGATTAAAGCCGACAATATCTTTAAGTGAAAATTCAAATGAGAAGACACCGTATTTTTTAAGTTTACAAATATTAAGTAACTAATAAGGATATTTATGAGATAACTAATAATCAAGATGAAATTACTCCTTTTTGTCTTTTTGGTGAATGTGAACTTTCAGACTATCAACAAGCAATAAAAAGCAAAAAATTGGTGGATGCTATGGGTGAAGAAATTAAAGCAATCATGAAGAAGGATATAATAAAAAAATATGGCATAGTTTATGATGAGGTATTTGCACCTGTGGCTCATCTTGAAACCATTAGACTAATAATTTCTTTGGCAGCCCAACATAGATGGATGATCCATCAATGGATGTGAATCCTATATTTCTTAAATTAAGTTATTGAAGAAGAAGTTTATTTTTAACAACCCTTGGGATATGAAATAAAAGAGAAAGAAAAGAAAGTTCTAAATTTAAAGAAGGCTTTATATGGTGTAAAAAAAGCACCAAGAGCTTGGAATACTCGAATTGACAAGTATTTCAAAAAAAAAATTGTAAATATCCATATAAGCATGCACTTTATATTAAAATTGAAGATAATGTTATTTGAATTGCGTGCTTGCATTTGGATGACTTGATTTTCATAGGTAAAAATAAAAAAAAATGTTTGAAAAATTCAAGAAATAAATGACCAGGGAATTTGAAATGACAGATTGAGCTTATGACTTACTACCTTGGCGTTAAAATAAAGCAAGAAGGTACATGCATCTTTATCACTCAAGAAAGCTATGCTATAAAAGTACTTAAGAAGTTTAAAATGGATGTCTCTAATCCTGTTGGAATACCATTAGAATTTGGAGTCAAATTATCTAAAAATGATGGATGAATCCAATCCCTTATAAAAGTCTAGTCAGAAGTCTAGACTATTTGAATTGTATAATGTAAGGATTACTTATGCAGTTAGAGTAATCAATCGCTACATGGAAGCTCCAATGATAACTCATTCCAAGATTCCTTAGAAAATACTTCGATACATTAAAGGTACAATCAACTATGGTTTACTTTACTTTTTTTCTAACAAATATAAAACTGTTGGAATTAGTGATAGCAACTATGGTGGAGATCTGGATGATAGAAAGAGTATCACTGTATTCGTGTTCTTTATGAGAGATACTACCTTCACTTTGGTATCGAAGAAACAACCTATTATTACCCTCTCAACTTATGAAGTTGAATATGTTGCAGCTACTTCATGTGTTTTTCATGCAATTTGGTTAAGGAATCTATTGAATGAATTACAATTTCTATAAGAGGTGCCCATCGATATATGTATCAATAATAAATCAACACTTCCATTGACAAAGATTCTCTTTTTTAATATGTGATGCATGCATGTCTGGTAGTTGTGGTAACTGTGGTAGGTGAAGAATGAAGGGTTGAGATTAGTTTGATCGTTGAATAATGTGTGGTGTTGATTACTTTTGAACTTGTATAAATACTCCATAGTTTTATGGGTTATGAATAAAATCTCAAGGAATGATTTGTGAGCTTCTAAATTGAGTTTGTGTGAGTTTGAAATTTGCACTTTTTTGATTTTTTAGTATAAAAATTTTTTAATTTTTCTCCAATATTCTCGAATCATGCATTCGGCTTGTCGGCTTTATTCATTTTTTAAGATGGGCAATGTAATTTTCACACACTCAACTTCGAAAATTTTGTCATTGGTGGAAGATTTACATAAATACCACTCAATTCTTATGTACTTACATATCTAACACCAAAACTTCAATTTTCACGTGCATTATACATCCTTTTCCATCTCCTTTTCTCACCAATTCATAATCTACACTTGAAGAGGCTCGCATAGCAGTTCCAGAAACAACAATCGCCGGCTGTTACAGCAACTGGTGCGACTTTACTGAATCCAAAATCTAAGAAAAAGATGACGATTATATTACAAAAACTTATCCATGGAGACACATTTGAAGCAGTTGCTCATGAATCTTACAATGTCATTGCTGCACTATTTTTATGTTGATGAAATTTTGTATTTTGTGGGTGTTGAAGGGATAAAAAATGGCTCTTTTGTAGGCTATGAAATTTGTTGCAAAGCCTAATTAACTTTTATACGGTCTAATTATAAGATATGGAGGGTGGCTTGTGTGAAAACAAAAGAAAGATTTACAAACATACCTCTTAATTCTTATGTATTTACATATCTAACACCTAAACTTCAATTTTCTTACATAAAATATCTTACATTAGCTTGAAAATGTGTATTTCACTTTCAATAAGTTAGAAATTTTTTATGTGATATAAAAATTTTGAGTGGTATAAATGTAAATAGGTAAAGTTTAGGGTTAGCTTTGTAAATATATAGGAATTGGGTGTTGGTTCATATTCATCACTTTGCCTTATTATTAGGTGGCAGGGAAAATATTAAATTTTAGGAATGTCAATATTTCCTCACATTTTTAACAATTTATTAAATATTCTATAGTTATATAATATATT
>NW_018164764.1:56654-57994 GCF_001263595.1 Phalaenopsis equestris | reverse complement strand
GTAGTGGCGGCCTCCATTGGTGGCATTTGCGACAAGGAGAATGTCCATGGTTTGTCCGGGGGTGATCATGATGAAGTCGGAGGAGTATGGTTTGACGTAGCTGGCATCTTTGCCGACGACAGTCAGTTTGTGATTGGCGATGGCAAAGAAGAGCTCGCTGGTGACTGCGGCGTTGATGACACGGAGAAGGTAGGTTTTACCATACAAGACGTTGGCGATGAAGGTGTTGGGTTTTGAGCAGGCGTATTGGTCTCCTGGTTGACCATTGATGGTGTAGGCGTCGGAGATGTTAGGGGCGCCGCCAGTTTGGAGAGCTTCTTCGATCACTCGGCTAACATTTGCTTTCCACCACTCTCCTGTAAAAACATATATGTGCATGTTAGCTACTCGAAGGGAGTGGGAAGAATGTATTCATATTTACCTAGTATGATAGGAATTTCTTTGAAGGGAGTGGGGAAGGGAAAGGTGGAGTTATTTTGTGGGAGAATAATGATGGCGCCATGAACGGTAGCTCGATCCCAATCACTGTGTGCGTGCCACCAAATGGTGCCCTCTTCTTCACTGAATAAAAGACGATATGTAAAAGAAGTGCCGGGCTGGATCGGACATTGTGTGATGTATTCCGGACCATCAGACCAAGAGTTTCTAGGTTGAACCAATCCGTGCCTATAATAAGTAATTGGTGTGGATATTTTTTTAATTGGATTTAAGTGAAAATTAAGAGATTGATGTAGAATGTAATAATATGACCGCACCAATGAATAGTGATATTGTAGTTTGCTTGGTTGCGAACTCTGACGGTGACTGTGTCACCCTTTTGAACATTTATTGTCGGCCCGGGAAATTGGCCGTTTACTGTTAGAATCTTCTTTGTTTGACATAGGCGGGTGTATGGTACTTCTTGAATCTACAAGATGAGCACATACAACACGAGTTAGCTTAAGATGACAAAAAAAAAATAATAATTTTACTTCTATTATGATTAAAAATTTCGCCACACATAAAAATGATGAAGGATCAAGTTTTGAAGTTTATGATGCCTTAGATAAATTGTTTTTTAAGATAAAATCTAACACAAATAATCTATCAAACATATATAATGTGGTTATAATGTTGATTATAAAGTAAAATTTGTATGTGAATAAAAATAAAATCCAAAATTTGCTTCCCCTTGATATCAAATCAAAGATTTCTATTGTATGAGAAATTATTTTGTGCAGCGGCAACACATTTGGACCACACTACAGATGAGCCGCCATGCAATTCACGACGCTGAGGCAGCATTCAGACTTTCGGCCGGACATGTAGTGAACCGTGAGTAATAATTTTTTCTTAACATA
>NW_018164764.1:53793-56554 GCF_001263595.1 Phalaenopsis equestris | reverse complement strand
CCTTATTATTAGGTGGCAGGGAAAATATTAAATTTCAGGAATGTCAATATTTCCTCACATTTTTTAGTATACTTTCCATGTTTATCATAAGAAATTTGTGAAATTTCGAGGACCAATGCATTGAGGACTAATTCCCGATTATGTTTGTTCAAATTAATAAATAAACAAGCTTGAATATATTTTAAAATTTTAATAATTTATTAAATATTCTATAGTTATATAATATATTGCTCAAACAAAATTTGATTAATCAGAATTTAGTTAATAATATATTTAATAGTAATATATTATAAATTCATTTTAATATAGAATTAAATTCAACTTTTTTTTTAATGAGATAGTTTGTTAGTGCTATTTATATTATTTGCTTGGTATTAACTAGTTATATGCTAATTTGAAATCTATTTTGATTCGTCAGATCATTTGTTAATAACTTTATATAAAAGTTTTATTACTCATTTGAATTTTTAACTTTTTAATTAATATAAGCGTTTGAAAAATTAAAAATAAATATTTAATTTTATATAAAAAATTAAGGTTTCATTTGAATTTTTAACTTTTTAATTAATATAAGCAAATCAACTATAAGTCTGAACATTCAAAGTGTTGAGCAAGTCTAGTATAAGTAATTTTTTAAAGCACATCTCAAGCTCGAACTGAAACAACCAATGATTTGATTGAGCCAAGTCCCAATCGAGTCATATGACTCAGCTTAGCTGGATTACAAGGCTTGTTGGTTCTTTGACTCGGTTATCTTTCACTTCTATATTTTCAAATTCATACATTTGCTTATTGTTTTGAGCGTAATTCTCTCATTTTTATTAGAATGATGTGAAATTTGATGTTAAAATTTCTAAAAGATTTATTTTTTACAAATTCAGACCCAATAAATAGCGGATTTATGTAAAAAAAAGGGACAAAAATCTAAATTTTATAAATTATGATGATATTTGCTCACTTGTTATGCATCTCCTTCCTTTGTCATGGAAATCATAAAGTTTTAGGGTAAATTTCTGTTTCAATCAGCTGAATTCAATGCTCAGAGATCAAAGGCTGTTTAGGATTATATTTATTTATTTTTTTAATATTTTGAATTGAAATAAATTTTATATGGTAGGTTGGAAATAAATTAACTTATTTTTAAATTATTCAAAATAAATAATAAAATTTGAGTTTATTTTAAAAATGACTTTATTTTTATACACAAATAAAAAAATTAAATTAAAGAAAAAATACATTAATTAAAGATATTTAAAAACACATCAATTAATAATAATATTATTATTATTAATAAAGATTTCAAACAAATTCCAATTACGCGAGTCACACTTCTATGTGAAAATATTACTTATACTAAATCAACATAAGAGCGACATTGTTGATCATGCCACCATGTATGTTCTACGACTTGATGTGATCTATATCATCATTTGCACGTCTGTCATCCAGACGTACGTAATATTCTCTAGACTTCTACACGATGTGAAGCCGCTAAAATTTGGATGTCTGGATTTGATTAGCATTCATCTCACAAGTTTGAGCAAAAGTAAATTGGGCTTAAAACTATAATGAAAACATGAAATTCAAATAATGTAACTAATTTTGACAATAAATCCTAATTATTTTGTCATAATCATACGATAACGGTATTATTTGATAGCTAAATAAATCTCTATATCCCTAATATCGGCTGTTCTAGCTAGCTACAGAGGACTGTAATCTAGTTATTTGTGTTTCGCTCAAGCTGGGTGTATTGTGTATATATATGTATATATATATATATTACAATTGCTCAAGTGTGCAATGTGTATATATATGTATATATATATATATATTACAATTGCTCAAGTGTGCAACCACTCTCCTGGAGTGCCTATGCCGCCTCTTCAAAGCGGCGCATGAGCGCAGGAGTTCCACTCATTCTGGTGTTGCAGGCTCCACTCTCCAGCACCTTGTCATGGAGGGCAAAATACATTAGAAAGAAACTTAATATTTACAATTTTGCATTTCTTCTTTCAAGCATTTACATAAATGCCATCCAATTCCTATGTAATTTCATATCAAACACGTAAACTTTACTTCTAACATTTATACCACTCAAATCTTTCATATCACATTAAAATATTATCATTTAAACTTTTAAAAAATTAGATATAACTTTTCATGCATAGACATATATGTAAAAACTGAAGTTTATATGTTAGACATATAAATACATAGGGATTGAGCGGTATGCATGTAAATCTTCCTTTTTTCCTTTTGCCTGTCCTCTACCAACAATTGCTGATGGTTTCCTCGTTGTCGATTTTGAGCTATATACATTCGTTGAATTTGGATAGATTAGTAAAGGCTAATTTGTTGATAGCTATTTAGTAATTGTGCCTAAAACATGAAATTTGCTCCATATATTCTTGTTTCAAAATCAAAATTTATTTGATTCAACTTGAGGATGGGTCAACTGTAATTGTTTGGATGAAACTTTTAATTGACTCAAGCATAAATCCATATATACATTAGTATGTATGTGTTCCATACACGTGCATTTACATATATATAAATATTTAATGCACTCGAAAATAATGTGTGTGATATGTACGTGCAATCACATATAATATAGCATCTGCTTGTCAGTTGTAATTTCTCTCTGGACTGGGGTTTGATTTCCCCTGATGGAGAGTGTGGTACTCAAATTGTTAGTCGCATCGGGAATGAAAGTGACTCGTATACTAGCCTCAGGCCATTCCTTTTCAAAAAAGAATAT
>NW_018164764.1:50557-53705 GCF_001263595.1 Phalaenopsis equestris | reverse complement strand
TAAAGATATATAAAAATATACACACGCACACATATTTAGAGAGAATCTTTAAAATTATTGTTTTTTTTAAATAAATTATTGTATCTTTAGAGCATTATTATTGTGGGCGATATTGCGTGATTGTAGCACTTGTTAATACAAAGTAACCTTGAGTGTCCTGAAGAAAAATATGTATTTTGCTTATTTTAATTATTTCTAATTGATCTAATCAATCATATTAATTATATTTTTTTGTTAAAAACATTGATTTTCAGGAGTTTTAGTACATTTAGTTACTTTAGCTGCACTGTAAAATGAATAAAGCGTAAAATGAATACAGAAGTAATGTATTGCTGTTGAAAAATTTTGGAATTGTTTGATTTGATGTAAAATAAATGAACGGCTTCATGTTTTTTGCTTTAAAGTAAAATAGAAATAATGTATTTCAAACTAATGTGTTTGTTGGCCACGGTAGCACCTGACATTGCTGGCGGCAGTGGCGGTGGATGGCAGCGACAAAGGGCGATAGAAGTGCGTGGCGGCAGAGAGGGTTGGCGATGGTGGTGGCTTGCGGTAGCTAGCCCTGGGGCAGGTGTGGCTCACAACGGTTTACATTACATTAAGCAGTGGTTTTGAAATTCTGCCAAATCAGACGAATTACAAATTAAAAGAAAATGAACTAAAAGCTGGATTTCAAATGCAATGCAAATTTACATTGAATTCCAAATCCTACAGAACAAACTGCTAAAATTTTAAAATGCAGTGGAGTGGAATGCAATGCATCAGAAATACTGCCGACCAAATAAACCCTTGGGCAATACAAGTTCCGACATGATTTTATATGTATGTGCATGCAAACATGATTTACTCCCTCGTATTATTGAAAATTTATTGCATACATACACTGCATGCAGAGATGCATGCGGTGTCAGATTCTGACAGTAGATCACGGTGATCTACGGTTAGAATGCAATCAAAATTTTTTTGAAAAAAAAAATAATTTAAAGTGGGCCCCACCAAAATACATCATGACCGTATATTAACGTGATCTACGGTCAGGATTTGACACCACATTCGCAGAGAAGACAAAGGATAATCAGTCTTCTGGTGGGCACCAAAACACTAACTCTCTGTCCCGGGATCAGCGAAGAAATGAACGAGGGAATCATGACCAGAAATGACGCTCTGATTAATGCCCGACCTGGTATTATGAATGACCGCATGTCTACGAAAAAATGCAAGGTTTGACGCCCCTCAAAGTGTAGTCCAGGCCATTTAGAGCAATGGCTAGTTCAAATTGGCCCTGCCACTGAGGGTAGCCCTATCCTTACGAGATCCAAAGACTGCTAGTACCATCGTAACCATGACCACGATAAGGAGGAATGCCATCACCTCCGAAACTTGAATGAGGAGCTCATCTGTGTTGGGAAGCTCAAAGAGTTTGTTGTAGTTGGCACACATATGCAGTGGAAAGCAAGACTATTGTAGGAGAACCCTCAAACGGACCTCTCCTAACCAATGAGGTCCACATAACAACCTCTCTATTTTTAGGGGAGGATCTCAGCCCCTCAAAAGGAAGAGACAGCTTTCAAAAGAGCATGCTTCATCATCTCGTTTACACGTAACTATTTCCCAATTGTCTTTACAGATGCAGTTCTCTCACCTAAGGGCAACCCCTACAATGAAGCGATCATCATCACAGCACTGATTGACAACTTCCAATTGGGCAATATTCTAGTTGATACAGTGAGTTTAGTCAACATCCTATTCAAAACGGTGCTTGATAAGATCAACCTAAAACCAAACTATTGACAGCACCAATAGACCCACTGTTCAAATTTTCTGAGGAAATGAAGGAGGCACTGGGCCTCATCGCTCTAGCCATCTCTTGGGGAGAATCTGGGAGGCAATACATCATCATAGAGGACTTTCTCATGGTGGAATCCCCATTGACCTACAATGCCATCTTTGATCAGCTAATCCTAAAGAGCTTATATGCAATGAATTTTAACTACCATGTGGTCATAATGTTCCCAGGTGATGGGGAGGTGATTACACTCCTAGAAAACTTTGAGTAGTCTAGAAGTTGCTATTTGCGAGTGGTTTCGAACGTCGACCATGAACCACTCGACAAGAGACATCACCCACATTCACCACATGCACATTCATACACCCCACACAACTCACATACACCACATCACATATCATATACATAATTTACACACAATCCACACAACACAAACATCACCATCATAATTCATCCACATTCACATTACACTCACATACACCCCTCTACCAAACCTACCATCACCCTAATCCACCAAATTCACCACCACATAATAAACAAAATTACATCACATTCACATTCACATCACCCCCACACTTACACATGACTCTACCTTAATCATCAAACTCCCATAAACCAAATTCAAGGCCCATTGGACCCCTCTTTGACCCCAAATTTGATACTTTTATGGGTCACCCTTCAAGATTAATATCCTTACATTAATTCCTTTCACTCATAATCTTAATTTGGATTAATCATAAACCAAATCCTAACCCAAATCCAACCCATAATGACAACTTCTAAAAGCCCGCCAATCCAATGTTCAACTTCAAATCTTCTTACATCCAAAGCCCAACTTCCAAATCTTGGAGCAATCTCAGAAAACTTGGAGTATTTGCGAGTGGTCGTAATGTTCCTAGGCAATAGGGAGGTGATTACAGTCCTAGAAAACTTGGAGTAGACTAGAAGCTGCTATTTGCGAGTGGTTTCGAACGTCGATCATGAACCACTCGACATCTGATACACCAAAAAAATATGCATTAGACCCATATTTTATACTCATTTTTTTGTGATATTGCACTTTAATGGAAGATATTTTTTATGTTTATTGTAGGTTGTTAATTTTTGGACTTGGAGCAAAAAAAAAAGCATAAATAATGAAATTCGGAGGTAAAAAGGATGAAATCTTCCTTCATGGAATTAAATGCAAATAAATATACTTTGTTGGGTGTAGAATTGGAGATTTTTAGGGTGACAGACTATAATCCTCAATTTAATCTTAATGTTTAAGAACTAACGCAAGAGTTAGTCTTCAAGGGAAAGGAAGTGAGAGCTCTGGAGTGGGAGCCAATATCCTCCTAGCCTAGCCACGAATTTAGGGAC
>NW_018164764.1:41235-50513 GCF_001263595.1 Phalaenopsis equestris | reverse complement strand
TCTATAACACTGAATCATGATTTTCTATAACACTGAATCAAGGTAGAGAATTAAAATTGCTTCTATTTTGCTAAACCATTTATCTAACCATTTATCTCTTCTCATTTCACCAAAAACTCAGTGTAGTGTGAAAGATGCTTTTTCATATTAGAATATTTTATCACATAAAAATAGTTTAGTAGTTACTATTTTAAACTTTGCATTAAAATTTTGCTAGTAGTTAAAAATTTAGTTTTGATAGTATCTCAAACATTCAAAATTAGTGACAATAATTTTATATTATTTATGTGAATTTTCTAGTTAATTTATCATCTCAAATTTAAAATTTCCTTGTGAGATCGATACTTGAGACTTAAATAGAAAGTTTTATATTACTTGATAATGATACATATAATTGCGTAGAATCCCAACATTAAGTGCTTAACGTTATTATTCATAAAATACAACATCAAATTTTTGGCACAGTTGTAAAGCGGAGTCAACTTTATAAATTTTACACAACTATATTTTCTCTGGGTTCAACATCTAGATCCATAAGCAAGGGAGTCTCGAGACCAGCAAGACCATTCTCCAAGTACCTATGTTGATGAAGAACTCAATAAAGTTTCCTAATCAATGAACATTTTGACACATGGTTCAGGAACCAACTGATACAGATGCTTTGGGAGCACCATGAAGTTTTCACTTGGACCGCAGTAAAGATGCCAAGCATTTCAAACGACACAATGTGCCATAGATTGAACATTAGCCCAACTCTCGGCCGGTCCAGCTGAAGATCAAGTTGACTTCCAGAATTTTGGTTAAATTGGTATGACTGCTGAATGCTAGCTACATTCATGGGGTCCAATACCCAACCTGGCTCTTGATTGTCGTCATGGTCAAAAAAGCTAACGACAAGTGGCAAATGTGCATCAACTTCTTCAACATTAACTTCGGTTGTCCAAAGGGCTGTTGACCTCATTTTTGATGAGGCCTAAATTCCTCTCGTAGAGTTTAGGATCTAGTCATAAAACTTTTCTATTAATCAACCTAGAAGATTAGTGAGGATACCCACCCCACTTATAAGTTCGAACCACCTCTTAGCTCTTTTGTGAAGTCTCACATGAGTGGTCTCAAATCCTCAGCTCTTGATTGAGATGCTAGAACCAACATGTTGAAGCTATAAAATGAGTTCTTATAGAATCATGAGGCCCTAGGGAGACCCTAAGTGGCTAGACCATTTATACCCCCATACCTTACTCTTCGCACACTACTAAAAATCACACATACCACATACACATTCATATAACTACATGCACATTCTTGCACATCCACATTAACCACATGCAGATTCATACACCCCACATAATTCACATACACCACATCACATGCCATACACATAATTCACACACAATCCACACAACACAAATATCACCATTATAATTCATCCACATTCACATTACACTGACATACACCCCTCTACCAAACCTATCACACCCTAATCCACCAAATTCACCACCACATAATAAACCAAATTACATCACATTCACATTCACATCACCCCCACATTTACACCTGACTCTACCCTAATCATTAAACTCCTATAAACCAAATTCAAGGCCCATTGGACCCCCTCTTTGACATCAAATTTGAACCTACCTTCGAACCCCAAATTTAATATCTTTATGGGTCACCCTTCAAGATTAATATCCTTACATTAATTCCTTTCACTCATAATCTTAATTAAGATTAATCATAAACCATATTCTAACCCAAAGATAACTTCTAAAAGCTCGCCAATCCAAGGCCCACTTCAAATCTTCTTACATCCAAAGCTCAAATTCCAAATCTTTTGAAATCTAAGCCCACATGACAAAATTCAGCCCTCATGATCAATTTGATTAAACCATGGTCCAGAAATTTCATGATTAACGAACAAAAAATGGAATTCATGAGAACCCTTTCAACACTTGGATTTCTCACCCACCTCTTTTAATGCAAGCCATGTAGGCCATGCATGAGTCATGGGCAAGCCACTTAGCTTCATACAAGCCATATGAAAGCCATGAAACCATGTACATCCTTCGTGTGGCCACATTGCCATTTATGTCTAAAGGAGGACCTACTTTTCACACTTGCCAAAACCCACTTAACCACTATTATGACTCACCTAAACCCATGCTTAGCCCTAATCCCCATCATTGAAACTTGTCCATGCTGACCATCAGCCCTAGCCATGATGGAAAGTGAGTCAAGCCTATTTTCATGACTCAAAACTACATCAAGCCAAAATTGGCCCAAACCCCTTTCCCTTTTAATTCAAAAAATCTACCCATGTTCCAACCTAATTGGATTCAACAACCTCTACCACTGACTTCCCATAGTCATATGGTGACCACCCAAGCACCACCACCCCACCATTATCGACAGCAAGCCCAAACTTGAGAGCCACCCAAAAGGAAAAAAACTCAAAATTGAACTCATATAATGTGGCTCACCCCCATCTATGCCTCCTCTTCACGTAAGTGTCCTTTGACAAGCTAATTGGAGCCCTCCCTCTCCCATTATCAAGCTTATAAGTAGACCACCTCCACGTCCAAATTAGACAAGTGAAAAAAACTTGGCAAAGCCCTGCTAAACTCATTTCAAACCACTCTTACACTCATACAAAGATCATCCCCATTAATCTCAAGCCTCCAAACTGACCACAAAACCCTAATTTCTTCATTGTAAACTAGGTCTTTTTTTACCATCTTAACAAACTCCACAAAACTTCAAATTGATTGTTCATAAAGCTTCTTTACACTCCAAAAAATCTTCTTCAATTGAAATACCCATTTCCCATTACTATAGTGCTAGAATAAACCCAATCCACTTTTTAGTCAAACTCATACTTAGACCCATCCACAGAGCAAAAAAAAATAATTGAAGGAGGTTTGTGGCATCAAGGAATATCTTATCAACCCATCCAATTGATGACTCAGCTCTTGGACAAAGGTATAGCTTGAAAATCCCTAATTTTGTCTCGGTTTGGGCTTTTGTGAAGAGACACAACAATCCATGCTCACCTAGTCATATAATAGATTTTGTTCCTCCTACAATGAGGACAAAACCACTGGTGCAAATGCGAAATTAAAATGATCCCAACATTTGAATTTTTGGCTAGAAAAGAAAATAGGTAGGTTCACTATTGGATTCAAAAGGGGATCACAAAAGCTCCTAATCCTATGTGGTTTGCTCTAGGCGCAACAAAACCCTATCCTAGTTCTTTTAACATCCAGACTTAGGGGAACCTAGAAAATGAAACTACAAGAGTTTTTTACTTGTCACACCACCACAATACTTGAGGATGCATTCAACTTTCTTGTCCTAGCTCCAATGAACTTCTGACAAATTTTTGACAAAGCTCTGGTGAGGTTTGCTCCTCTCCTTCCCAAAGAAATGAAGAAGCTTTCTTGTAGGAGGAGCGTCTGGTGAAGTTCCAGCAAAGTTTTGAGCTCATATGAAGTTATGGAGAAGTTCCAAGCTCTGGTGAAGTTTTGCCAAAGCTCCATGGATCCTTTCCTAAAGTATGAAGTAGCTTTTCTTCATCGTAGGAGAGTCGATGTCTCGCTTCTTCTTTAGCACAGTTCCTCCTTAAGAACATCTCCTCACACACATAAGAAAAGTGGCGAAGGAAGACAGAAGAGATGAGAAAGAAGAGGGCTTTTCTCTAGAAAATGACGAAAAAGCAAAAGAAGGTAGTAGGAAGTCAACCCTTCCTACCTTTGTCCTAAACTCTTCACCGCAAAGAAGCTACCAAGCTTTTTCTCTAGCAAGAAGAGGAAGAAGAGTTTCTAGGGAAGAAGATGCTCTCTCCAGGATACCCAAAATGTTGAAGATCATAGTTTTGGAGGAGTCAAGGGGAAGAAAATCCAACAAACGAAACTTTCCCCCTTATTTTGCCTAGAAAGTCTTGCCACCTCATCTTAGAAGCTTCCAAAAGGGGTTTAATAATCCCTTTATCCCCCTAAGATAATCTCCCTATTTACCAAGAAATTCCTGTAATTTCAGCTCCTTAGTGGCTTGGTCCAGCTCAAAATGATGAAATTTAAGGGAGAAAACCGGGTTCAAGATTTAGATTGGAGCCTAGGCGCCATGACCCTAGCTACTTGGCGCATATGCGTTGGGGCTAGCGCCTACTTTCCTAGGGCTCAGGAAATGCTGCTTCAAGGCATTCTAGAGGCCTAGGTGCTCAATACTGGTGCCTAAATATTCATTCTTCTGTCTAGGAGACAACAAAACTGTGCTTACTTTCTAGGCCTCGGTTTGGAGGCTCCGAGAGGTGGTTTTGGGCTCCTTGGCGCTTAGACGTCGATCTAGCCCTGAAATCTCATTTTTGAACAGAAACATCCTACATAGGGCTTCTTCAATCTGTAAGATATGGAAGACTCAATATGACTGAAATATGTACCATAACTTTAGAAATTAATATTTTTATTATCATTCCATCAATGGATTAGTTGTTGATGGTTGCTCTAAACCATGATGCGGGTAAGGCGTTCTAAGCCCCAATCTTCCCAAAAATGCCCACAGTAGGCTTTAACGGGCTTTTTATCTATGAGAGACTCCATATGAATATGTAATGGTCTTTAAATAGTGGAATTGACGATGAACATGCCCTACGTCCTGTATGAGCCCATCCAATTGCAGATTCTCCTGGGCAAGTTCAACTCATGGTGGGCTCTGATTTCATGCTCCAAACAAGCACCAGAAAGTCTTAGATGGGTTTCTCAAGTTACGGGATGCTATGAATGAGTAGTGGGTCATTTTGAGTTAATTAAGTGGAAACCTTACGCACATGACATCAAAAATTGACGCCAACAATGCTGCCACCACCTTGTCGGAATTCTTATACTTGAGGATGGGGGTGGTAGTGTTCTAGTTGAATTGGACACCAACTGCATTCGAGTAAGAGTTTGCGGCATTGTATTGTAGGCTGGGTTTAGTGGCATTTTTGACAAAGAGAACAATCATGGTTTGGCTAGGAGTGATCATTATAAAGCCAATTGTGAAGGGTTTGGTGTAGTTGCTATCTCTGTCGATGTCGCTAAGGTGGTGGTCGAGAATGACGAAGAAGAGTTCATTGTTGATTGTGGCATTGATGAGGTGGAGGAGGTAAGTTTTGTCAAACTAGACTTCTACTCTGAACATGTTTTTTTTTAACAAATGTTGAGATCGTCGGTCTGATCATTAATGCTGTAGGCGTCGAAGATGACGGGGTTGACTCCAGTCTCTTTGGCGTCAGCGATAACTTGGCTCACATCAGCGTTCCATCACTTGCTAAAATATATAGAATTTTGAATGAGTTTTGTAAGTAAATATTAAACTTTAGAGGTTAATATATAAGTATATTAGAATTATGTGATATTTAAATCCTTGGATATAATAAGATGAACATACAATTGCATGCATATATGTATACCTAGTATTATTGGGATTTCTTGATAAGGTTTAGGTAATGGGAAGTTGGTGCCATTCTTAGGACACATGATGAAGTCATCATACTCAGTTGCTCTGTCTTAGTCCCTGCGTGCATGCCACCAGATGGTGCCTTCTTCCTCACTCAATATAAGGCGATATGTAAACTTTGCTCCATATTGGATCAAACATTGAGTTAAGTATTCTGGTTCGTCAAACTACAGGTTTCTAGGTTGAACCACTCCATGCCTGAGAAGAGTTAATTAAGTGAAATGACTTTTTATGTTAGATATGCGATAATATATTACATACTTCAGATATATATAATTATTGGTTAATTTGTATGATTCACTGAATTAAAGTAGCAGCTTAGCAAGGATAGATTATCATACCAGTGAAGGATGATGTTGTGGTTTGTTTTGTTGTAATGCTTAGTGATGACAATGTCTCCCATTTGAGTATATATTGTTGGACCAGCGAGTTGATCGTTTACAGCCAGAATCTTCTTCGTGTGACAGAAACGTGTGTACGGTGTCTCTTGAAACTGAAAGAAAAAATGAGGTTAACAAAATGGAAACAATAACATCCTAATAAAGATTGATTTGTATTTCATATTGTTGGCAAGTGAAGTATGGGCAATAAAATTTGATAAACTAAACCATATTTTGGTTTATTGATGCTTTTGTTGGATTATAACATCAATTTTATTTATTTATTTATTTTGTTCAGTATGATTCAAGTATTGCAAAATATGAACATATAATATATACATAAACAATCTCAAATTAAACAATGTATTTATGTAGTGTAGAAGAAAATATAATAATATGTCGTACTATTTTGAATAAATATTCTTAAACATCCATGCATATAATACTGACATGATTTAAAATCATGCTGATAAGTATAAGCCCAGGATTGACAAACAAATAACCCTAGTAATAAAAGAAAGCTTAAGAATATTATGATCTAATACTTATGACACCTATTGATTTAGAGAGATAAAAATGGCTGAATGACTGTTATTACTATGTAGAGAGAGGGAGATGACTAAGTGACTATTATTGTTAGATTTGGAGTTTTCATTTTTATGAAATGTTCAAGTAGGCGTGTAAACGAGATGAACACAAGCAAGTCTAGGCTCAACTCGTGTCCAGCTCATTAAAAAAATACTACTGTTCATGTTCAGCTCGTTTATATTTCGAACACAAAAAGTATGTTTGTGTTTGGCTTGTTTGTTTAGCGAGTCAAATACGAGTTATTCGAGACCCTAATCATGCAGCCGTAGGATGTTAACGGTCGAGGCAAGATTTAAATTTGATTGTTTATATTAAAACATCATTTAAGTATAATTTAATATATTTTTATTTTATTTTGTTAATCAATTATTTTAGTTGATTATAAGTCTTTGTAGCAACGTAGTCAAATACATTATTTAAAAATGCTATTAATCAACTATATATAATATATATAATATATTGTTATACAAACAATATATGCAATATATATATATATATATATATTATTTTGAGAGCCCAACACAAATGAATAAATTTTTGTTTGTATTTGACTTATTTATATATTGAGCGCAAAAAAAAAAAAATCATATTTAATGCATTTATTTTACAAATAAATGGAAAACAAATTTCTTAATGAGTGGAACATGAATTGTACGCCAAAAATGCGTTGTTTTGACAGCTCTATATTCATAGCTTGAGATCTATGATTTATACGTGTAGCAATGTAGGTCGGTTTTTCAAAAGAACTGAGAAATTTCTAAGAAAAAATCGGCTGTCGATTCTTCCGTATTAGAAACGTGCAGCTATTCCCCACGCGTCAACCTTTGCCTATGTGAGTCGAGAAAATATTACATCAGGACTCCTAACGTTGTTTGCGTTAGTAGTTCAATAGTGGGGCGCCACGTATTTAGTGGGCCCCACCGTTATACAATGATATTGGTCAATGTTAAAATATGTGAAGCCTACTTGGCACGTGACGTCTCACCATTGGACTCCGAATGCATTAGAAGTCCTGATGTAATATGTTTTCACGTGAGTCATATGGGCCAATCACATACACACCATCACCAAAAAATTTATATTTTCAAATCAACCATTTTCTTTCATCCATTTTTCAAATCACCACAGGAATAATAAAATTCATTGAAAAACCCTAACCAACATTTTTGCTTTTTTATCAAATTCTCAATATTTTGATTGTGGCACACACAAGTCATTGTTCGATAGTTCAAAAAAATTACATAGATGATTAATTTGTAAATATTAATATTCGGATGATCTGTATGTAATTATCGCCGTACTTATTTTATTCATTTAGTTTTGACCTGAAAATTTCTTGAAAATATTTCTTCGAATTTGACATTTAGTCACCAAAAGTCATATGAACTAATTTTTTGTTTGAATTGGTAGGGATTGCTGTTTTTTCCAAGAATGTCAAATAGAATAACCATGATAATATAGTTAAATATTATATATATAGATATATTAAAATGTGAATGAGATGCGTGCACCTCTCTTGCATCAGGACTCAAATCACTGTCTACCACATATACAGTCCGACCCCACAGTATGTTAAATTATTTAGTTTTTTTACTAATGGGAGCCCGGGTATATGTGGTAGACAGTGATTGAAGTCTAGATGTATTTTTGCATTAGGACACCTGATGTATTATTTTCTCCTTGCATATATGACCCATAAAATTGAAGAAATTATGTTAGGATATTTTTATGAAAATTATATCATAATGTTTTGTGATAATAAGGAGCTTGTTTATGTTCGTTTGATTAACTAATTAAATAAGCTTAACACCTCATAAATCCTTAATTATTAACTAAGCAAGTTTGAACACCTTGTTCGATTCGTTTTTGTACGCGAACAATTTCTTTTAAAGCTTGCGTACAAGCTCGTTAAGAAGCTCAATAAATAATTTCATTTAAATTAAAGTTCATGGATATGACTGATTTATTTCTTATAAATAGAAGTGGTTAAAGCTTAATTTAAGTTTGTGAATAAGCTTAACTAAAGCTTAAATTAAAATTCATTTAAATTAAATTAAATTAAATTTTAATTTGTAGCACTTAAAACAGAATAAAAACCTATTTATTTAGTTGTTTATTTATTTTATGCATTTATAAACTTATTTTATATATTCATTTAATAGCTCATTTATTTAAAAGCTAATTTATTTTTATAATTTAAACCAATAACATATTTATAAGCTCAATAAAGTTAGTTTGATTATAAACTAAATAGCTCAGCTATTCTATTCATTATTTTTTTCTAAAAATCTTATTTAGTTAGAAAATAAAGAGAACAATGGCACTAATTTTAATTTGCTTAATAAATGTTATTTGCATAGAAATTAAGTATCTTGATAATTTACATTTTAATCTGCTCCATAATCACTCAGTTATTATCATATAAAACGAATAATAACCAAACTTAAACATGAACTAAGCTTGAACATAAACACAATACTCAATTAGATCTCGAGATCGAATTTTAAAAATTAGTTCAAGCTTGAACATAATCCCAAAAGTTCAATTTGAGCTCAAATTTTATAAATAAGCTCAAGCTTGAACAATCCCCGCTCCACTCCGCTCGATTCTTCTGCCGCTCTAATTACGCCTGAAATTGGTGTAATATAAAAAATTATTTATAGCATTAATCTTAAGATAAATTTAAGATTTTTTTAGCCATATATATATAATTTATATCAAGATATTTTGGCATTATATATATATATATAATTTATATCAAGATATTTTGGCATTATATATACATATATATGTATATATATATATATATATATGTATATA
>NW_018164764.1:37332-40989 GCF_001263595.1 Phalaenopsis equestris | reverse complement strand
GAGAGAGAGAGTGAGAGAGAGAGAGAGAGAGAAGGAATAAAAAGAAAAAAAAACCGTTAACCTAATAAGTCCATGAAAGGTACGAAGGAATTAGAATATTTTGCAGCTTGTTATGCTATTTACAATCATAACCTTAGAAAAAATAGAAAAGTCTTCTACAGCTAGAAAGCTAAGACAGCCATATGTAGACTTGTAGCGGTCATTATCAGTTAGGTCTACCAAGGGAAAATGCTGAACAATTCAGGAGTCATGAACATTAAAGCCGCATTTTACAGGAGAGAGTTTATAAGGGTGAAAGAAGGAAAAACTAAACTTGCTTGAAATATAATCAGCTACATATGACTAATTAAAAAGCATTCAAAACATGAATATGTGTTACGTGATTTTATAAGAAATACTTTATAAGAAGAGAAATTATTGGGTGCGGAGATTGCACGACCTGGCTACGGCTCGGATAGGCCGCCGTGTGATCTGGGATTGTGTGGCCACATCCGGAGCATCGTCCGGATGTGTGGTTATCTGCATGTAATATGTCTGTATGCATGTCATTCACACTATGTAATCATACGCAATAGAAGAAACTTATGACGGTGAGATGAATATTTTTTATCTAAGCTTTATGTGACATAATTATGTTCACACTGAAGAGAAAATGGTAGAGTGATAAGAGATTTTATGTGAAAATTTTAGGAAAAAATATTATGGGGTTTAGCCATATAAAAATAATCTTTTGTGTAAAAGAAAATTTCATAATTCAACCCTTCAATCTAATTGGACAAAGCATGACTATAATATTTAGATAGTGACCGCTTAGCCTCCTATGATTGTAATACAAAAAAATAAGGAGACAACGACATGTGGTGAACATAAGTGTTGGTTAGTGATTAAGGAAAATGGTCAAGTAATGATAGCCAGAGATGTCATTTGATCATTGTGGCAATGTATATCAGTATTAAATGATAACTACAACACTAGTCAAACAATGAAAATTTAATAATAATAGTTACTAGTAGAGATCATTGATGTTCATTGTTAACAAGAGCATTTAGATTATTTTAGCCTAAAGATCTATTCCCTAAATAAAATAACCTACATTGATTTGTTGACAGCATATCATTTTTTAAGTGATTGAGTGCTTTAATGATACTAGAATTATGAATCTCAAGGTCATTGGATCGATTTTTCAGTTGAAGACTCCCCTTCAATCACACTCAAGTAAGATTTAAAGATCTTTTGATCCCTTAAGTGTTCTTGTAAAATTCCTAACCATACAATACAATGCTTGATTTATGACTTTTTGAACTCATATTAATGCACTTGTGTCATTGCTTTTTCTTATATAAATATTCATTTTGACTATAAATTTATTGAAATTGGACTTTGAATGGTCTCATAGTTGAACTCAAAAGTTTCTTACTCAAATGCTTGTATCAATTTTTGTGTTTTAAAATGATTTTTTTGGTAATACATTAACTAGCCCTATTTTGGAATATAGAAGTCTTCAAGGTTAGCAATAATTTATATTTTTTTGCAACGTACTATAACATTATATAATATTTATTTACATACATCTTTAGTCATCGGTATAAACATAAAGCTTCCCATTGTCATCAATAAATAGTTCTATGGGTTGTCTTATAATATTTTTAGTGAATATATTCATGAGTGTTGGTAGATAAAACTAGTGTTCTACAATCCAAATGACATGAGTAAAAAAAATATAATTTTTCTTCAATTTGGAAGAAAGTTACTTCATCAATAAGGTTCATATTTTTTTATTTATAAGTGGTGTTCCTTGTTAGATATTTTTAAGGTAAAAAATATTATCTATCAAATATATTTTATTAAGATAAGTGCAACTAACACATATTTTTTAAGTTCTATTGGTGTTATTAACCATAATAATGTTTGTTAACCAAGTGAATTTCTTAGATGAACTCATGAACCAATAGTTTATCAATCTCTTGCTCATTTACTTTTAGGTGATCCTTTATAAAATATTGCTACTTTTGAATAATGGACTTAAATGTTGAGTTCATCTTGAGATAACGTGTATTTATCTGAAGATCAACATCAATCATTCCTATGAAACACTGGGTAAATATGCCTTAATCTTGGCATATTAAATCTAAATTCTCAGCATCTCTTCAACAAGAAGTAGAGAATCAACTTGAAATATTCATAAATGATGTATATTTGATAGTGGAATACAAACAACATCATTTACAATAAAGGCCCTCTAGATTGTAACTTTATTTTAGAAATCAACGTTGTAGGTGCTCAATATTAGTCACTGGCAAAGTTTGAGCTATTTTGAGACAACAAGGTTATGTTACCTACTAATTTTCAACCATATTCGACATGAACAACTTATTCCTAATATGAAACATAGAATCAATTGAACCATAGATCAACTAAAGGAGAATCCGAGGTGGTTTTATATATGAGTCTAACTTGATTCTACAAGGTAAAATAAGTGACTTCCTTCTACTCTCACCAATCAATTATTAAATTCATGCAATGGTCCAACTATTGATTTAAACATAGTTGAGGAAAAGGGAATATAATAGAATATTGCAGGGCTCATGTTGTCCATCAAAATATGTTTACTATTATAACATGAGTTACGGATCTTGGCATTGATGATCCATATACCCTAATATAGAGTTTGGATCCTTTCTAAATTATGGTCATCAAATATAAACAAGCATTCAGTGTAAGTTTTTTTTTTAAAATTAATTCATCAGAGGTGATGATAAAGACTTGAGATTAGCTAGTGATGAACCTTTAATAGCGATTTTGATTTCACTAATCTTTTGATGATTGCCTTATATTTTTTGTTTATTAATGCTATCCCTTAACAAGAGTGGTACCAACAAGAGTATATTAGTTTTGAATAAACTTACAAAAATAATATTATTATATAAATTTGTCAATTTTATACTTAATATATTTTCTAATTTCATTTGTATATCAATGAATCAATGTGAATGATAATATTACCCTTAATTCTTTGATTTTAGCCTCGATCGATTAGACTACTAAATAGTTTTCACATCATCAATAACTATTAAAATATTAATGAAAGATCTGTTTAAGTGCATATACTATTACTTATATTTAGGTTCATGTCGCTAGTGAGAATACCAAGGAATGAGAACATGATTTTCTTACTTCTAATGTCATTTTCACGAGGATATTTGGACAATTATCATCCTAATTTTACATTTGTTTTGTAGAAAGTTGTTTAAACTATTTTTTGTAGCCATTAATGAAAATAATTACAATAAACTATACTTTAAATAAGTGAAAAATATATATATTTAAGCATAACTTTCCATCAATAATAAAGAGTAAAAGTATCAAGGTATAGAAAAGAAAAAAAAAACAAAAAAAAAAAAACTTTTAATTACTCAAAAACTACTCTTCATATTTGATTAAGTTTTGAAGATAATATTTAAAAGTAAATTATAAATCATTTTTCTTATTTTATTGAATGCCAAAAAAGTTTAGAGGAGACTGATAACTTGGTTGTTTGTGATAAATTATTAAGTAAGAAAATCTAATAAGGTTGGTAAGGGTATGAATAGCTCTGAATAATGAAAAGATCCAGGTGCAAATTTAGCCACTGAGAGTTATATGTATATATATATATAT
>NW_018164764.1:30398-37322 GCF_001263595.1 Phalaenopsis equestris | reverse complement strand
ATATATATATATATATAATACAGAAGTGTACGTATCAACTTTATCTTAAATATATATGATATTTAATATGAAATAGGGGTTGATGTTACGATAATTAGGTGATTCATCATAAGAATTAATAATAAGTATACTAAGTCAAATTAGAATATGGAGCTTGAGGATATCATCAACTAATAAGAAAGCCTATTGAAAATGATGGTAGAAAAGAAGCTCATTCCTACACCTTTAAGAAATTCTCCGGAACAAAACATCATAATTCATTTTATATGTCAACATGATGGGCATCATTGAGATGAAGCTAGGGTAAATCCATCATGATTTCCAAGGTAAGCTGGGTTGGTCAAGCAATATGTGTTTAATAGGTTGAAATAGAAGTGTTAAGAATATTTTAATTAGGATATGGTGAATAAAGAACTTCATATTGACAACAAGGGAACCTTCAACACATCCTTAAGTTTTCTAATATTTACATATTTTTTATTATGAGAAAGGCATACTTGATCATGTTGTGTTAGGACTATCTCTTGGGCAACCTATTATGAAGCAAAACCATGGACATTATGTTTTTCATTATGAATTTGCAGAGTGATACTTTTTTCCTCACCTATGGAAGAAACTATCATGTCCTCAAAATTTTATAGTGATAGCCAAAGAAATTTTTATTATAATATTGCATAAAAATTAACACATAAATAACAGTAACTTGCAAGAGATTAGTTTTTCTTTATATACACAAAATTCTAAGCATGTGATTCGATTTAATTTTAGATGGTTTTCCGACGGGCGAGGTCAGTGAAGTGCCTGATCTCCACCACCAGCACGAGCCATCCAAAACACATGAAGAATGATATAAATAAAATGTGTACTAAGCAACAAAAGTAAACACGAGAAGTATAATATAAGTAACAAAAGTAAAAGCATAAAAGTGCCAAATTAACACAAGAAACATGCTATTATGATAAAAAAAAGCAAGTCCCCATCATACATCAAATGCGCACGTGTGCTGCTTTCTTATTTAATAATTTAATATTGTTGCCAAAATGTCCTTAAAAAATCCCTAGTTTTCATTAGTCAAAAACCAGATTAGAGTGATCAATCCATGAAAGTTACCTCAGAATTGTTTCTTTTCGGTCAAAGTGTTTTGTTAGCTATCTGAAACCTTGTACAAAAAAGTTTTCTTTATCTTATGTATAGTAGTTAGGATTATGGGAGAAAAATGCTGAACAGTTCACAGGTGTGAGGCTAATAAACTTGGGTGGCCTGGAGAGAAAAATATTACATCAGGACTCCTAACATAAAGCTATATTCGGAGTCTACTGCTATGCAGACACGTGGCTACAAGGAAACGCGTCCTTTGATCCAACTCGGTAACACAGGAGAATATTCCTCCTGTGTTATTCTGCATTATTCAGGTGTTTCTGTGGTGGTATTCATGTGTTATTATGTTTGTGTTATTGTGTTATTATAACACCGAGAATATTCCCAAAACACAATAACACATGAATATCACCACAATAACACAAGAATAATGCGGAATAACACAGGAGGAATATTCCCCTGCACTAAAATGACTTTTTTTTTTTTTAAATTTTTCTGTCAGCTCCATGTGTCCGCATATCAATGGACACCGAACTTAACTCTACGTTAAGAGTCCTGATGTAATATTTTTCGGGCCTGGAGAGCTTGTTATCCATGCAGGTGGAAGAAAATGCCAAATTTGCTTGAACAATACGATTAATTTAATAAATATTAGAGGCGTGGCGTTTACATATAGCACCCAATTATGTACTAATTAAGCATCCAACATCTAAAATTTAGTTTTTATACTTATACCACCCAAATCTTTCATATTACACATTCATGTAATAATTGAATTTCACGTGCTAGATATGTAAATAAATGGAAATTAAATGGTATGTATGTAAATCTTCCTAAACCTTATCATGGAAAAGTCTTCTATATCTGCAACAATAAATTGTGGCAGAAATTATGGTCACAAATAAACTAAAAGAAATCATCCAAAAGAGTCTCTTTGTGACGGAAGATTCGTCCTCTTTAGTGAGAACTATACATCGGAGAAAAAACCCCAACAAAGTTTACTTTTGAGAGAAGAACGTCACCAATCACATGTTGTGAATGTCATAATTGCAAATAATTATTTTTATAAGACAATTTATTCAATTATTTAATATTTTATTTGAAGAAAATATAATATTTCATTAATTAATTAATATAAAATTACATATTTGGCTTATATATATATGAAACATTATTCCATATGACATACAGTGTCCGATCTCCATCGTCTATCAGCTTTTGAGGCTCACTGAAATGCATCTTTGTTGTGATGGACGGTAGAGATCGGACACTGTATGCATTTCTCCATACAGTGTCCGTATAAAAAAAATTTTCATATATATGTGCATAAACGTGATAGCAATCTCCTTTTATTTGATGATAATAAATTGAGGTTGATTTGTAAATAATAAAACATATTAAACAATTAAAAATAGGTCCCCCTTTTCCTATAGACATAAAGCATCTTAAATGGATACGTCTACCTAATTGTGCTTGTGATATATATGAGAAAATTTACATATTATAACACAATTTTTATATATTTATATATCTAATTTTTAAAGCTTTATACTTAATTTATAACATTTTGGTGTTATAAATTCATGCATGGAAGAAACATTTCATTTTTAAAAAGTTAAATAGAGTGACATTTTGGATGTGATGTTAAAGATTTGTATTTCATGCAAATAAATATAAAAATTTAAGTGTTAGATATGTGAATATATAAGAATTGTATGGCATGTATGTAAATGTCCCCTATTTGAATGACGTTGGATTGCTCTGGCAACAATGGCGTGCCCCTGGACTAGGGTTTCGGCTCCGATGAGGTCGTTTAATTTCCTTTTTTTTTCTTGTATTTCTAATTCTCCTGCTCGCGGGCTTTTGTGGTGTGGAGTTCTTTGGCCTCCCCATCAGTGTTTTTCTAGTTTTTCGATTAGGCCTAGCGTTCTTTTGTCGGATTTAGAAGCCTATTGGTTGATTGAATGCTTTGAGTCGCTAGATTGTGCATGTCGTCGCTTCTTTGCTAAGTGGCCCTGTTTCTATTTGAATTGATCTCCTCAGTTGTGGTTTGTTACTATTCCTTCAGGTTCTATGGCTTCTCTTCGTCCTCAAATCTCAACTTCTTCAGTTTTAAACATTTGGAAGTCTACTTATGCTGATATAGTTGGAATGGGAATCGGCTCTATGGGATCTGTGGATTATCTGGTTTTCCCCCAGATTTATCATGATTCACTTGAAGGCAAGGGGGACTGTAGCCTCATCAAGAAGACTAGTAGGAAGAGTGATGAGCTTGCTCTAATTTTCTTTGATGTGGAAGTTTCCAACCTAGCTGAAAAGTGTAAATTTACTCTCATTGGGAGGTTCCAACTGAGACATCCTAAAATAGAAATTATTAGAAAGATTTTTGAGGACTTTAAACTTTTGGGAGATGGAAGGTTGGCCACGTTGATGTGAAACATGTGATGATACAATTGTCTAAAGAAGAGGATTATGCCACAATCTTTTCTAAGAAATACATTACAATTGATGGGAAATACATGAAATTGCTCAAGTGGTCTCTTGGATTTGATCCTAGCCACGAACCCCCTATAGTTTCAATTTGGTTTAAAGTACTTATCTTAAAACTCCACTACCTTAATCACCAAGTTTTCTACTCTATTGGAGTGGCTCTAGGGAGACCTATGAAATTGGACTTACCTACCTTCACCCTATCCAGACTTTTTGTTGTAAGGATTCTTGTTGAGAGGGATATCTCCCTCCCTGATGTAGAAGAAATGTGACTTGGTATTGCCCATGATGGGTACTGCCAGCCAATTGAAATGGAACAAAAAACCTATTACTATAATCAGTGTAAGATGTTTGGGCACACTCCCACCAAATGCTTCAGGCTTCATCCCAATTTGTGATCCAACAAACTGTGCATTTGAACTCTTCAGTTCCTACTGTTGATGACCATCAAGATGAAACTAGGATAGGGGTGCTCGAGTCCCTCCACCTGAGGTGCTAGGAGAATCTCTTATCACACCATTGGAACAAAGAGTAACAATTAGAGGAAAATGTTGTTGCAATTGAAGTTGTGGAAAATGTTGTTGCAATTGAAGATCTTCCAGTATTGTTAAATGATACTTTATCTCATTAGTTTGTTCCCCACCAACCACTTCAGCAGGACCTTCCCAGTGCCGTTGAGAAAGTTTTTCCTCATATTACAAATTATCACACTAATACTAATCATTTGGTTGTAGCAGCTGATTCCCAAATTGTGGTATAACTACCTATTGTTATAGAAGAGAATACTCAAGTATTTGAAGGAGTGTTAAAACCTAGGTGTACAACAGGCTGCAATTGGTCAACAATTTACTGATCATCCGGAAGCAGTAAACTCATCATAATAATAAATCTTAATAATGAATTAATAAAGAAAAAGTCAATGTAAGAGAAAAATGTATCCTGCATTGAAGACGATTAAAAAAGTCCCGGATTGAGCCCTCCAACAAAAACCCCCTTTGGATCCACCCCTAAAATTTGACGAGATTCAGTAGAAAATCTTTAGAAGCATTCCTTAAGTGGTTATCCATCATTTTAATGAATTTATGAAAGATGAGATGTGACTTTGACCATCTTTATGCTTGTTATGAAATGCTCTACAAAGAGTCTGGCGAGTTTACTAAAGGTGTGGAGAGTCACTCTCGGAAGTGAGTAGAACCAAGTGAGAGTCCGACCTTTGAGAGTGGCAGGAAAAACATGAAAAAGAAGTACATTAAAAGTCAGTCGGATGTACATGATGATTCGATAATGGTCAATGTGTTCATAATGGTCAAATATATCGTTGTAAGAGTAAATATTCGGGAGCTTGAAGCTTGCTAGGATGGGTTGTTGAAGGACTGTATCGGCAAAGGGTGAAGACTCTTGAAAATTGCATCGAACGGGGAAATAATTCCTATCCCTTAGAGGGAACTTTTCTCAAACCTGACGTCACAGCTCATTGTAGATTACATTATTGGGAGCGTCAGCAAGTTAACTGAGCCAAGTTTTCTGGGAACGTCAGAGGGTTATCGATCAGTTTAACTGCATTATATGGATGAGTGGAACTTATACTATTGAGGAGATCAACATCTTAGCAAGTTGGAGGAGGAATCCCATCATCACAATGAGGGGTCCGAGTATAAGTATTCTCAATTGGGATCCTTTGCAGGTTGTTGACGTTGTGGAAAATAAACTATTAATGGATGTGCATACATTTACTGTCGAACCTCATGTAGGAGTTAGCAATCTCATGTTGAGACTCCATTTTACCCACTTGGTCTTCCAAAGATGAGCTTAGAGTGCCTTTACCAGATGGATACCCGTTCATGGAGGGAAAAAGCTGATGTTTGTTGTATATGAATCCATGATTGTCCCATGGAATAATGGGTGTTAGGACATGATATTCTGTTGTTACGAGTATTGCCTTTGTTGGTCATTTTGAAGGCTTAATAAAATATTCATGGTGGGACTATCTTTCCCATAAACAACATCAAACTGTTGCATGCTTATAAATTTACAGTGTTAGAGTGATATATTAATGTCTAAGAACTATGAGAAGATCTGACATATAAAGGTAAAAAAGAATCAACATAACATAAAAGACAATAGTAGTTTTTACGTGGAAAACCTGAAAGGCCAAAAACCACAAGGTCTGCCCTAGTGAAATGATTATACTATATCAAAGTAGGTTACAAAAACTTATGAACACATGAATAACTAAAACCAATGTAGCACACAAGTGGAATGTGGCTTTGGCTACTGAAGAAGTGGAAAAAAAAGCTGAGGAAGTGACGATGACCTGGCTGCTGCAAAGAAAAGCCGATGGTAGAGGTCAAATTTCATAAATCTAATGTTAATGTTGTTGGTCGTGGTTGCGATGGTGATGGTCAAGCAACACAGGTTCAGTGGTGGCGACAAATGTTTAGTGGCGACTACGGTAGTCCAACTTTAATAGTCGTCATGTGGTGGTGGCGATCAAACAATGGTGAATTGGTGACAGTGGTGGTTGTGCGATAGTGGCGGTGACCACACGGTGGTAGCCAGACAATGGTGATTTGGTGGTGGCGGGATGTCGATGATAGTAGCCGGATAATGGTAGTCCAACGGTGTTCAAGACACTACGGTGGTGGTCGAGTCGCGATACTGGTGGTCCAACATTGGCAGCGACTTGACTATAGTGGTTAGCCAATGGCGATCCAACTACAAAGGCAACTCAACGGTCGAGCAACTACAATGTTGGTCTGGAGGTGGTGGTGGTTATTAGATGACAGTGGTTCGGTAATGACAACAGTCAAAAGGCAGTGGTTAGGCAACAGTGGTCCGACAGTGACAACAGCTTGATGGAGGTGGCAGGTAGTTGTGGTCATGTAGCAGTGGTGGCTCGGCGACGATGATCTGTAGTGGTGAAATTGGTCCACATTGGTGGTAGCTTGACAATAGTGGTCAGGCAGCAAAGGTTTGGGGCTGGGACGAATTGACGACAGTGGCCAGACAGCGACGACGACGGTCCAATAGTGGCGATGGTTAGTCGACAACATGATAGTGGTCGAGCTTAGGAAACCTCAAAAGCTTGTTACAAGAAGACCCTCTTTGGCTATGCATACATTGACTATCTACCCTCACGTAAGAATTAAAGAATTTCATGTCGAGACTCCTGACAGCGACTTTATATAAGCAATAAAATATAAGATAAATATGGACGTATTAAGTATTCAATAATTGTAAAGTCACACTTATCAACGCAAGTATCCATATCGCTCTAGTAATATAGGGCTCTAATGGAGTCCTAGATATCGATCCCATAGGGAGTAGTTTAGAATT
>NW_018164764.1:26379-30333 GCF_001263595.1 Phalaenopsis equestris | reverse complement strand
TGATAGAAAGTAAGGTTTAATTTGTGATATTCAATATATAAGAAAACATCATTCTCCTTGTCAAGAAATTATAGTGAATGAATAAAATGAATTAGTTCAAATTATATTGTGCCAAATAGGAGCATACATATTCTTTACCCTTTGGTCCAGACATAAAGAACATTGATTAATCTTATGCTTGTTTACTGAATCTGCGGCTAGGTTGGGAGGACTCTGACTCTCATTTAGGAGCTCCCACGTTCCCTTCACCTGAGGGCTAACATCTACACTTCAACACACAAACGAGAGTATCGAATTGGGGATTTTAGTCTGTCACTCTAAAATCTCCAATTCTACGCTCGATAATAATATTTTCCTATTTATTTGCACCCAACTTCCAAGGGCTTTGACCTCCCTGAATCTTAGATGTAATCTTCACTTTAGTTGTAAAACTCAACATATTTTAACAAATCAATTGACCAGATTGAAAGTAAATTAAGATCGAAGTGAAAAGATCATCACAATTTCTTAAATATTTTCATGGCTTCGCCAATTCAAATCATCATTTAACAAATCTCGAGACGAAGAGAAATATAGAGAAAATTACTCAGAACTCGTGGGGAAAACACAATAAAACTCGGAATTCATATATAAAATCAAAGTCATACAAATTACAAAAAGTAAATAACTTATCTCTAAATTCTCCTCAAGAACACTCCTCAAAGTTCCTTTGAATCTCTTCCTTTCTTTACAACACACAGAATTCCTCTTCGAAGTAGTAAGGAGGAAGAAATCTCTCACTTTCCCTCCACTCTTACAATTTCTCAAAGAATTCCTCACAATTTTTACACTATAATGGAACCTTTCTAACCTCCAGGAACTCTAGAGCTCTTCCAGACTCCTCTAGACTTTCTTATTTTTGGCCAAAATCTTCTCTGTAAGGATGTGGATGAGTTTTCCTAAGAGTTGCTTAAGCACCCCTCCAAAATTTGACTTTATTCAATGCACAATCACACAGAACTGTCGATCTCCCCGTCAGCGGCCTTCTTGAGAACTTTGTCCTGTAGCCTCGGGAAAAACTAGCCATTGGCAGGGTCAAGGGCGCCGTCGGCGGCCTAGTTAAAATCTTCACATTTTTGTGCTCCAAATTCGCTCTTTTTTATCTTTTTTATATCTTTTTGCTCCAATGACCCTAATTTATCATTCCTCCAACAAAACATCAAAAATATCTTTATTTAAAGTGCAATATCATTAAAAACAGTATAAAATAGGTATGAGAATCTGAACATATTTTTCTTTGGTCAACTCCTTCATTCCGCTTACTCAGTCTTCAAAAGATTAGCTTAGGATGCCTTCGCCAGCTAGATAACATCTTTCATGGAGAGAAAAAAATAGATTCTGGACGACAACTCTGGCTCCGTGATTGTCCTCTGAAGTGGTGGGTTCTAGAACAGGATGCTCCGTTGTTACAAGCATTGCATTTGTTGATCATTTAACCAAGTTTTATAAGTTCTTCTATAATGGGACTATCTTTACCAAAGTCAACTCCAAAATTTTGCGTGATCATGAATTCACGACGGTAGAGTGTTATATTAATTTCTTAATTTTGTACGAAGATCTGACACACACAGAGGTAAAAATAAATTGATAGAAAAGACAATAGTAGTTTTTGCATTAAAAACCCCAAGGGGAAAAAAATCATAGGATTTGACCTAGTTGAAACAAGTCTACTATACCAATATAGGTGCAACACTTAACCAACCCATGAATAATTGGAAATAATATAAAAAAGTGGGAAACGAATTTCGTCAGAGAAGTGACAGAAAATGCTGAGAAAGTAGGGGTGACCCGACTGCTGTAAAAAAAAAAAAAATTGATGATAGAGGGTGAGTGTTATAAAGTCTAATGCTTGTGTTGACGTTAGCAGTAGTGACGATGATGGCCGAGTAACAGAAGTCCGGTGGGGGTGAAGATGGACGGTGGTGCTTTGACTTCAATAGTGGAGGAGATTGTGCAACAGTGGTCTGACAGTGGTGGCCATCAGACGGTGGTGATCCAGTGATGGCGATAGCTGCTTGATCATTGTTGGGCCAGACGATGTTTGTCGGACAATGCTGGTTTGACAGTGGCAGCGACTCGACGGCAGTTTTCAAACATTTGTGGTACGACAGCGGTGGCAGCTTAACAACAATGGTCGAACAGTGGTGATAGTGGTCTCGTGTTGGCAGCAACTCTATTACGGTGGACATTTGTGGTCTGACAACGATGACAACTTAACGATGATGGTAGGGCAATGGTGGCAGTGGGCCGGTGGTGGCGGCAACTCGATGACTGTGGTCAAGCAGCAGTGGTGGCCCAACTATGACGACAACTCAACAGCAGCGCACTTGGGCAACGAATACAGTGATATTTTAGATGTTAGATTAAAGTTTTTTTTATGCATTTAAATATTAAAATTTAAACTTTAGATATGGATATATAAGAATTGTATGGCACGTATATAAGTTCTCAGAAACGGTATGCTCCTCTTTAATTTATAAATTGCCCCTATTTTGATCCTAAGAAAATATGCAAACCGGAACCAATAGACTCATCATACCAAATAAATCATAATGATGAATCAATAAGAAAACTAACCATATCAACTTTACAGAACATAACTGGAACACGTAACACAATTAATTATTTTCTTTTTTGGGCATTTACATCTATACCACCCAATTTATACGAATTTATACATCTAATACCTAAACTTCAACTTTTACACCACCCAAATCATTCACATCACCAAAAAATATCATTATTTTAACTCTTATAAAGTGAAATACACTTTGTAGGTAAGATAGCAAATATGTAAAAATTAAATTTTAGGTGCTAGAAATGTAAAAACATAAAAATTAAGTGGTATGTATGTAAATCTTTCCTTTATTATTTGTCCACCCGTGCACCTTAATCTTGGATTTACGTCTGATTTTCTACCATTGCTAACATTAAATGAATAGGTTGAAGAAGTCTGCAATTACTTAACGAAGTATACATAATTTATTGAATCAATCTTTAACCATCAACAATAATACAACCAATAAAAATTAAAACAAATTAAACATAAAATTACACATTAACCAACGTATACAAACAATTTTCATCTCCAACACCAACACCTCAAGTCTGTTATTTTTGTATAATTAAAATGAAAATTAGAACGTAAAACTGGTACGTCTTATTAGAACAATTAAGTGTCTTTATTGTTGTTTTAGAGGGGACCGAATCAGTCCATGCATGAAGTTGGGTATATATTTCAACATGGAGGCATGTATGATGGCGGAGGCAGCAGTTTCTGATTCGCTCCTGGGCCATTTTTAACTATTAATACAGTGTCCATTCCCCAGCTGTTATGCTGATCTAAATGGCAGTGAATGAACCAAACTCCTGAGGCAAAAGACAACCAAATCAGTTATAACATGTATATAGCATGCAGAATAAATAAATAAATGAACATTTATTTTATATATATCATTATTTTGAAATATAGTTTTTTTGGTAAACATGGATTACATTATATATATATATGTAAATTTTTTAAAATTTTAATTACACATCTTTATTCAAAATCTCTCTCTATTTTATAAACTGACTTGCCCACCCCTCATGTGCTGCGTTTTCAGATGAGTTTGTTGGGCATCTGCTTGTACTTGTAAGTCTCCTATGGTCTGGGATTCGATTCCCCCCGAGTGTTGTGTGTGGTGCTCAAATTCTTAGGCGCACGAGGGATGACCATTCTTTTAAATTAATGAATTTTTTTTTTCTTAATTCTTTTTGGCATTTACATATATGGCAAAATTTTTTTATGATTTACATATCTCACACCTAAACTTCATATTTACACATATAATGTACACTTAACTCTTTAAATGACCACTTCAAAAAAAAATAAATAAATAAATAAAATATATATATATATATATATATATATAT